>NC_077233.1:223621177-223921177 GCF_027887165.1 Monodelphis domestica | reverse complement strand
TTAATGGTTAGTACACACAGAACCTGGCACATAATAAGAGGTGCATAAATGCTTGTTTACTCATAACTGCCTGACATTGGTTAGTAGAGAACCTAATTGAAGAAGTCACAGGGGTAGGTGCAGAAGAAATCGATGCTATGGCCAAGACACATTTGAGCTTTGTTCCAGAATGCTCTTCAGTTGTTTCAGTCCTGTCCAACTCGTCACGAACCCTTTGGGGGTTTTCTTGGCATTTCCTTCTATGGCTCATTTTCCAAATGAGGCAAACAGGACAAAGTGACTTGCCCAGGTCGCATGGCCAGGAAGTATCTGAGGCCAGTTTTGAACTCAGAAAGATGAGTCTTCCTGACCCCAGGTCCAATATTCTATCCACTATGCCATCTAGCTGCCTTTATTCCAGAGTATTTTCATATTAATCCTTTTCTTTTTTCCCTTAGGATTGACCTGTAAACTTTCCTCACATTTACTTCCTTCACATACACTTGGGGGGTTAAATATGCTTGAAATCACAGTACTTGAAAATGACTCCCTAGTGTGTTAAAGAGAGAGTAGATCTGTGGTTCAGAATGGATCTGGATTCTAGTTGTGTCCCTGACACATACTGGGCAAAACTGTAACCCCGGACAAATCATTTAACCTCTCATTATTCTAGTTAATACCTATTTAGGACTTAAAGTTGCAAAGTGCTTACCTGCTGGCTGGAGAGAATTCCCTTATCTGGGGTTCCTTATACCAAAGAAATCACAGGTTCCCCTCTTTCCTCCCTCAAACGAGGTATCTGAAAATGTGTGTCTATATCCCCATATCTGCTTTGTAGTCCCTTGCCCTACCTGGAATTCAACTCACTTCCTGTAGACTGACTCCAGTGAAAATAAGGTTTAACTTATTACAAGATATTGACTATATTGATTATTGAATATTTACTATATTATTGAATAAATTTAGAAACAGCTCTCACTTGGAATCAGAAGCCATAGATTCATGCCATTTACTCTCCTTATGTGAACTTGGGCAATCTCCTTTGACCTCGGTTTCCTTATCTGTAAAATGATGTTGGGGATCTATGAAATCCCTTCTAAATTGATGGTCATTATATCATGATTAGAGGGTCTGGATAGCCAGGCTGTCCTGTCCTTCAGATACAATGGAAGGACCTGAATCATCAGATCTAACCTCCAGACATCATGTTCCAATATCAGAACTTATTTGATTAAAGTAAACCCAATATCTGGTTTTGGAAGTAGGTAGGGGTTATTTGGTTTACACTTTCATTTGTTTGTTTTAAATCAATGAGGAAATGAAACTTTATCTTTTTTCAAAGGTCATTAAATGTTAATTCTTGGCTATCTCTGAGCAGCTGTTTGGTTTATGAGTACAAGATCAGCCCAACCACCCTACTTCCTACATCTGCCCTTTTGTGTTCACCATTAGAATCTAATTTCCTCAAGTTTATTGTCTTCATATGCCCAGCACTTATTATCATAGTACCTATGCACATGATTATCAATTGATTGAAATGCCTAAATAGTGAGGCAGAATTGAGCCTTGGTTTGAATTATCCAGAAAATAGCAACCACTAACAATAACTAGCATCTGTATAGCACTTTAAAGTTTGCAAATATTTTCTCATTTGATCCTCACAGCATGCTGGGACATTGGTGCTACTATTATTCCCATTTTATGGATCAGGGAGGGAGGGAGGGAGGAAGGAAGGAGAAGGAAAATAAGGGAAGAAAGAAAAGAAAAAAGGAAATTGAGGAGAACAAAGATTAAGTGACTCACTCAGGGCCACAAAGCTAAGTAAATGTCTGAAGCTAAATTTGAGCTCAGGTTGTCCTGATTCCTTTATTCACTTTTCTACCTAATTGGCTCAATGGTCTACTTCTCTCTATTTATGTAGGCCTGGATGAAAAAGATATTTCCAGAATGCAGTATCTATTTAGAGGTGTGTTTAGAGACAGTTCCTGAGAGTTAGTTAAATATACAGCATGAATTTTTATACCTTGGAAATCAACAAATGCTACAAATCGGAGCTTAGTTTTTTGTTTCTCTAGTTTTGAGAGAGAGAGAAAAATATTAATAGTGCAGATCAAACTTAAGAGTGAATCCTGTGGATATGTTTTTTTCTTTTTTTTTCCCCTTAGAGAACCAGTTGTTAAACATTTACCAGACTATCATTGTGTTTCACAATTGCATGGACACTCTACATTCTGTAGGGATACAGAAAGAGAAAGAGAGAGAAAAGGAAGGAAGGAAGGAAGGAAGGAAGGAAGGAAGGAAGGAAGGAAGGAAGGAAGGAAGGAAGGAAGGAAGGAAGGAAGGAAGGAAGGAAGGAAGGAAGGGAGGGAGGGAGGGAGGGAGGGAGGGAGGGAGGGAGGAAGAAAAGAAAAAAGGAAGTGGTCAAAATTTTCAAAGCCCACTTTTCTCTGTTTGCATCCTGTTTTCATCTCAATGCTCAGGGGCTATTTCTTTCATGTTGCTGTTTAGCCATCCCCTTCAATGTCTTTGTTCATCATCTTTTTTGCCTGTTACAGTGTGTTTCATTTCCTCAACAGTGCCATTCAAATCAAGTCAAGACACAATTATTTAGTGTTTAAAATATGCCAGACACTGGGCTAAATGCTGGGAGTAAAAAGAAAGCAAAAAGAAATGAACCAAAGACAAAGCAGTCTCTACCCCCAAGGAGCTGACATTCTAAAGGGGGGAAAGAATGTGTCAACAAGATATACACTGGATAAATTAGGGAAAATCTCAGAGGGAAGGCACTCAGGCTAAGGAGGACTGGGAAAGGGCTTCTTGTAGAAGGTGAGACTCCAGGTAATACTTGAAGAAAGTTAGGGAAGAAGGAGAGCAATCCAAAGCTCTCACTTTTCCAACTATAATTGAGTACAATATTAACCACTATGTACCTTTTGAATACACTTTATACAACATAGAGTGACAATATTTTCTGCTCTCAAGAAACTGATCTAATTAATTAAAGACAAGACATACACATATGGATCACTTTAAAAGTATAGAGAGGTATATATTGAGACCTAAGTTATAGGGTATATGGTAGGGCTATTGGGCAGCTAGGAGGCAAAGAGAATGGACTGCTGTGCCTGAAGTTAGGAGGACCTGAGTTCAAATCTAGTCTCAGACTTATTAACTGTGGGATGCTGAACAAGTAATTTATCCCCATTTTCCTCAGTTTCCCCATATGAGCTAGAGAAGTAAATGACAAACTACTCCAGTATCTTTGCCAAGGAAACCCCAAATGGGGATCATGAAAAGTTAGATGTGACTAATCAACTAAACAATAACAATGAGAAATTCTAGGGCTATGATATAAATTTAGAGGAAGTTGTGAGGCCATCTTGTCCTCTGTAAAAGATAGGGAAGATTTGGAGTCAGAGGAACTGAGTTTGAGTTCCAGAACTGCTAATTATTGCCTGTATTATTTTGGGCAAGTAATTCTTTGGGCCTCGGTTACCTTATCTGTAAAATGAGGATGAGGGTATTAAGCTTTGTGAACTCTAAGTTCCCTTATAGCTCTGAATCCATGAAACTATGAAATGAGTTAGGACTTGGAGAGGTCAGAAAGATTTATGGAGGAGATGGGTCTAGATATGGGCATTCAGTAAGGATTGGGTAAGCAGAAGGGTTGTGTGGAATATTTCAAGAAGGATGAAAAGCTTGAAGATGAGTATGACATGGAGAGGACAATGAAGAAACTGTTCTTACTGGAACAGAGGGAGTATGCCAAGCAAAAGAAGGAAATAAAGTTATATAAGGACAATAGAGTCAAATTACAGAGTATCTATTTGACATAACAGTCAGCAGCCCTTGTAGATTTTTGAGTAGTGACACAATGAAAGTTAATTCTTGTTCAGTCATGTCCAACTTCATGACATCATGAACCAGCTGTCCATGGGCTTTATTTGGCAGAGATACTGAAGTGGTTCCCCATTTCCTTTTCCAGTTTTATGCAGGGAAGGGCTCACAGAGCTGTCTGAGGTCAGATTTGAACTCTGGTCTTTTTGACCCCAGGTCAAGTGCTCTATCCACTATGCAACCTAGCTGCTCCATGATGGAACGCATGATTTAATCAGCCAAGTCTGATAGCATTGCATAAGCAGGATGAAGTGGGTATTTAGTGAAGCCAGCTGGGAGACCACTTCACTATTCAAGGAATTGTCAAAGTGATATCAAAGACATGGAACCAGACTAGTGGCCATGAGAATAAGGAAGGAGGAGTACATTTAGGAGATGTTTATTTAAGGAAGAACTGGCAAGAGTTGGTGACTAAGGGATGAGTTAAAATTCATTACAAGGTGAGCCTGGTTGTGTGAATAGACAATGTCTATTGAGAATAGCAAAATCCCCTAAGTATGGCAAGAATTACACTAAAATGTGATTTGGAAATGTTTAAAAAAATTTAAAAATATACATACAATACAATAGAGATAATATTAATTTGTGTTTGACACCACTACTCTAGAGTATTGAATGATCTGGGTCTAGGTAGGAGGTTAAGATCTGGTTAGATTGAATCCACAGAGCAATTAATTTCAAAAAAGCAGAGACTATTTGTTATTGGATAACAACTGCTAGAATATAAATGCAAAGGAAAGGAAAGAAGGGAAGGGAAAGGAAGGGAAGGGAAGGTGAAGGGAAGGAAGAGCTGGAATCAGTTTATTTAATCAATTAATCAATCAGCTAAAAAATAATACTACGCTACCTAGATCATCCTTTGAGGTGACCAAGGATTGACTATACATGTTCGTCAAAACATTGAATCACTAACAAGTACCACAAACCTTAGTTGGCAACTTAATTCTTAAGACCACAACAGAACATGTAGTACCCATGATAGCAGGGTTTGAAATGTGTAAAACAGTAAAATCAGGAGAAAAACTGAGGACTTACTGTTCCAAATCACCTTGGTGAATTAGTGCATCATTGTTCTGTTGGCTCCTAGTTGTAATAATATTATGGATGGGATCTCTATTTAAATAAGTTGAAATTACTTTGATAAAAAATTTCCTTAGTGGGAGATTGTTTATAATAGTCCAGAGCAATGATGGTGAACCTATGGCACAGGTGGCAAAGATGGCAACAGAATACTCTTTGTGTGCATGTGGCCACCCTCCAGCCCTTCCCCCACCCCCCTCAGAGTTGTTTACTAGAAAGGGAGTTGGACTCGGGTGGAACTACTCCTTTCCCCCTCTTCTCCATACCTGATCACATTTTTTCATTTCATCTCTCCCCACCCAGCAGCCTAATGGGAGCACTTTCTCTCTCCCCTATATGGAGTAAAGAAGGGTAGGGCACGAATTTAGGGTTAGGGTTTCTCCTTCTCCCTCTAAAATTTCACCCTGGGAGAACTGATATCATCTGAATTTGCTCCATGCATAAAAATTCCTACTTATGCTTCTGGATCTGACCAGTGCAAACTATTTTGGAATTATACTCATCTCTGGGCACCACAATTAAGAAAGGGAAATTTAGAAGTGGGCATCCAGAGGAAGTTGGCATAATTAGGGGTCCAGAAGTCATGGCAGATGGAGAATAATTGAAGAAATTGGAACTATTGATCTTGAGAAAGAAAAAAGGAAAACACACTGGAGTTCAGAAGCAGGCATGAAAAGTATAGAAAGGGCAGAATGTCAAGTCTAAAAAGTGTGTAGGCTTCTTGGTTATTGTTCCAAAAGACAGAATTAGAATTTGGCAGGTGGGTAGAGTTGCAAAGCAGTTTGGACACAGTATAAGAAGTTCTCAACAATTGAAACTGTCCAAATAAATGAGACAACTTGCTTCCTGAGGTAGTAAGGTCTCTGCCATGGACAGTATTTAAGTAGAAAGGTAGTTTGGTAGCACAGTGTAAAGCACTGGGTCTGGAGTCAGGAAGATTCATCTTCCTGAGTTCAAGTCTGGCCTCAGACACTTCTGGACAAGTCACTTGACCCCATTTAGCCCAGCTTCCACCTCTGTAAAATGAGCTGGAGAAGGAAATGGCAGGACACTCCAGTGTCTTTGCCAAGAAAACCCCAAATGGGGTCATGAAAAGACAAACACAACTGAACAACAAATTTAAGCAGAGACTAGATAACCACCTCTTGGGAATTTTGTAGAACACATTCTTATGTTGAGTGGGAAGCTGAAAAAGGCACTTTTAATATTCCAACTCCAAAAATTTAAGTATATTTTCTGTTACCTTAAAATAATTTTTTCTTCAGTCATTTTTCAGTTGATTCCAACTCTTTGGGACCCCGTTTTTGTAGCAAAAATATTGGAGATATTTGCCATTTCCTTCTCCAACTCATTTTTGTAATACCAAAAATTTATCCAATATTCAATAAAACAACTTAAGCAGAATTCTGAACCAATGAGTATTTATTAAAGGGATCTAGCCCCCTTCAACAAATAGCATCCCAGACTTTCTGCATGGAACGAGACCCCTTCATGCTCCAAAGTACAAATTTTATAACCATCAAATTCCAGACAGTTCAAATGGTGAAGCACAAAATAGAAATCCTCATTGGTGGTCATAGGCCAGGAGAACTACCCTCCAACTCTACTGGCTCAAGGTCACAGAACAATGAACCAGCCTAACTGCCCCCAAACTGCCCCATAGTCACAGGACTGATGAGATCAACATTACCCAATATTAGGCAATCGAGGAAATGATAAAGGGTCAGGAGCTCCTAAAATAACTTAGAACTTTCCATGAGTGGTCACAAGAAAGGCAACAGTCATCTCTGCTCACTGTATGGGCAGGATGTATACCCATCACAGACAAAGGGGTCATAAGAAGGGCAATGGAATGCTTATCTCCCAAACTGAGTAAAGGGAAAATGATGGAGGGAGATCTGGATCAGATCAGAGGTCTGGAGATCCAAGTGGTTCCCTTCCTCATGTTGGCATTTACTCATCAGGTCACACAGACAGAAGCTTTCTAGCTATGGCGTTTCTGTGGTTAAGCAAGTACACTCATGACTAGGTATACAGTCTTAAACCTGCTTCTCCTGACCTTATGTCTGATATAAGAAAGACTTCCTTTAATCTGATGTGAATATAATATGGGTCAATATCTATGGATTTAATTTGATTGAATACATATGAATATGGGAATATTGAAATATCACTTAGGTGGTCACACTCAAGACTGGAAATAAGCAAGGGAAAGATCATAATAGACTATGGATAAATCACGGATAAATAAATCAATTATTTTTCACATCTACTAGATGAGGAAACAAAAGCAAATGGTATTGAGTAACTTACCCAGGGTCACACAGCTAAGAAGTATCTGAGGCTATATTTGAATTTAGGAAGATGAGTCTTCCTGACCTCAGACCCAGCCCTCTATCCAGCATTAAAATCATAGTAACAGAGAATTTAAGAGTCTATAGCATTTATGCAGACCAAGGGCTAAGCTTTCCCCCTGGACTCAAGCTTGGAAGCTCCCACCCAAACAGAAATTGAGCCCTCAGGAGCTAATGAAGGAAGCATGAAACGATCATAAGTTTTCTCCCAGGAAAGTAATTTTTGTTGCTGGTCATGACTTCTGACAACTGCAAGTTAGCTCATTTCAAGCTCCCAAGGTCAGTTCTTTGAGTTTATAGAGGTCAGAAGAGTCATCGTGTCTTGTTCCTGCTTACCTAAGAGCTTGTGTTAATCATTTGAAAAGCTGGGATGTTAGAGTTCTTTTAATGTTTGCAATAAGCTTGTGACCTTTCCAGGGGAGAGGGGGGAAGTGGAGACTTTGTACTTGGCTTTATCTCCCTTCTCTCTTCCCCTCTTCCAGCTATGAAATCTATCCTTCTTTCCAGTTATATTGTGGTTACTCTCAGAATCAAAGAATAGCAGAGCTGCAAAGATCCATGGAGATCATTTAGGCCATACTCTCCATTTATAGAAAGGCAGCAAAAATAGTGGGTTTAGAGTCATTGAATATGGATTCAAGGCCACGTTCTGATGCTTATGAACTTTTAATTGGGCCTCAGTTTCCTCATCTGTAAGATAAGGAGGTCAGACTAGATAATTTCTAAGTCTCAGGAGGATTAATACTCATCTAAAGCCATATAATTAAATAGAGACATAGAAAAGACCAGGTGGAGGAGTGTATTGAGTGCTGGTTCTGGAACCAGGAAGACTCAGCTTCTTAGGTTCGAATCTAGCCTCAGACACATTAGTTGTGTGACCCTGGGAAAGTCACTTAATCCTGTTTCCCTTAGTTTTCTCACTTGTAAAATGAACTGGAAAAGGAAATGGCAAACTACCTCAGTATATTTGTCAAAAAAACCCTGAAGAGGTCAAGATTTGCTGGGCCCTGGGGGCAAGGAGGTGACTCAGCAGATTGAGAGCCAGGCCAAAAGATGGGAGGTCATGTGTTCAAATCTGACCTCAGACGCTTCCTAGATTTGTGACCCTGGGCAAGTCATCCATTCGCCTCAATTTCCTCATCTCTAAAATGAGCTAGAGAAAAAATGGCAAACATTAATCTTTGCCAAGAAAACCCCAAATGGGGTTTAGTGTGTCAGAACACACTACCTCTCCCATCCAGATGGCTTGCATTATTTTGGCATATCTATATGCCATAATCACTGGTGCCCAGTTGGATATCTCTATAATTGCATTTCACACACAGAGACATATACACACATAGTATATATAGATATAGTTTTCCAAAAGTTTGAGTGCAATTTTAAGTGGCTTAAAACTGGAAAGCTCTCTGTATGTATGTATATATAAACATGTGTTTGTAGATATGTACTATAATGTCTATAATAAACACATATGTGTGTTAATATATGTGTGTATACACAGATACAAAATTGGTATAGATCTTTGATTTCATCTGTGTAGAAAATTCCCTGGCATGAAATCTCCCTCAATGAATATTGTTTAGTCATTTATTTGTGTCCAATTCTTCACAATCCCCTGAACCAGAGCTATCCATGAAGTTTTCTTGGCAAGGATATTGGAGTAGTTTGCCATCTCCTTCTCTAGTGGATCCAGTGGGTGCTTTTGTCAGGCAATCAGAGGTTAGGTGACTTGCCCAAGGTCAAACAGCTAGTTAGTATCTGAGACTGGATTTGAACTCTCAGGTCTTCTTGACTCTGGGTCCAGGGCTCTAACCATTGACTGAGACACAGCTGCCCTCCTCCCTCAAGGAATAAGCATGGTCTTAGAGATTTGCCTTTGATGCTGATAGTTTTAACTGTCCCATTTAGAGACCCAGAGTCAGAGATGGGATTCTTTGAACACTGATCCTTCTGAGTCCAGGGATCAACTACACCACACTACCTCTTTCATATTTAATCACATAATCGAATGTATCCTTTTGCTGGACAGTGTCATTGATTCCATTAGAAATCATCTAGTGGCTTTCTTTTTTTGTTTTTCTTAGTTAAAGCTTTTTTCCTCTTCTTGGCATGGTATAGAGATACCTGCTGGTTACCTTCATTATTCTGTTTTTGCTAATTACTTGCTTGGGTGTAGTTAATGTTCTGGCTTCATGCCCTACCAGGAGAACCTTTTAATTTCCTGGGGATGACATTTCTTAAGGTGATAGTCAGCTTCATTAGGCTTTATCACTAGACTGGCTGTCTCTTGTCGGACATGTTGGTGACTCTTGTGTACACAACCAGCAAGTCTTTTAATAATGCCCCACTGCCAGGAGGTCATGCCCTTTGAGTTGTTTTTCCAGTAGTGAAATGGATTTGCATTGATCTTCTCACACTCAATCCCAGGCTCCTCTGGGAGCCATTAGCAAAATGGAGAAGCAGACAAGGTTTATCTTTGGCTCCTAACCTGTAGGCATCAACATCCTCTCACTTAGCACCTTCTTCTTCCCACCTACAGTTGCCCACTGCACTAATCCATGCCTCTGGTTCCCTAGGATTCCAGTCCATCTTTGAATGGCACCCAAAGTTTCCAGTCTTTTCACCTCAACCTAACTCTCAAAACAGATCATTTGGATTCCATTTCCCAAAGAATTTACCATCAACAAGTGAACTGTGAACTTGCATAAGCTGCTTCATTAGGGGAGTTACAAAATTAGTGTGTTATCTAATCAAGCACAGTGTTGTATTTTAACTAAGGCTTTCCCAGATAGTATTCTAACCCAGAAGTTCTTATCCTGGGGCTCTGAACTTGTTTTTAAAAACACATTTTGATACCTTTATCTCAGTATAATTGTTTTTTCTTCATAAACCTATTTTATTTTAAGCATTTTAAAACTTTCTTCTGAGAAGGTTCACACAAGGAATCCATGACACCAAAAAGGATAAAAAAAAACCTTTTTAACCTAGAGGAGCTATATATGTATATATCATATCATATCATATCATATCATATCATATCATATCATATCTTATATTGCATTATATTATATTGCAGTATAGTATAGTATAGTATAGTATAGTATAGTATAGTATAGTATAGTATATCATGTTTTATTATATGGGATGCGATGGGATGGTATCACATTGCATCACATCGTATCGTATCATAGTATAGTATAGTATGTTGTATTGTATTGTAGTATAGTATAGTATGTTATATTATTTTGTATTGTATTGTAGAATAGTATGTTATATTGTATTAAATTACATTGTATTGTATTGTGTTGTATCATGTCATGTCATGTTATATTTATTTATATATTTTTTCCTTCCCTTAAACTCTTACTTTCTATCTCAGGAACTACTCAAAGCCAGGAGGGAAAGGGCTAGGCAACTGAATTAAGTGACTTGCCCAGGGTCATGTAGCTAGAAAATGCCTAAGGCCAAATTTGAACCCAGATCCTCTAGATTCCAGGCCTGGCGCTCTATCTATTGTGCCATCTACCTACTTCTCAGAGAAACAATATTAATCGTGGAGAATTAAATCACCACAGCAGGCTGGTAAAGGAACTTCTTTTGAGGTGGCCCCCTATACTCTGCCTATACATAGCGTCACTCCTGCCTGACACTCTTATGCTGCCCTTATCATTAGAAGACTTGGTTTCAAGCCTCAGCTATGCCACCTCCTAAATGTCTGACTTTGGGCAAGTTTGTAAAATGGAGGGGGTTTGAATTAAATTACTAATAATTTCCTTCCCTGTTCTATATCTGTAATCTATCAAATGATGACAGTACCAGCAGCCCCTGTCCTGCTTGCCTCATAAGGTAGTGAGGACCAAACAAGAGAATGACTGTCAAAGTTTAATTAGCCAGTAATTTAAAGAACAATAGATGTCAGATGTTGCAGGGGAAGGAATGATGGATTGGGAGTCCCAAGAATCTGTGCTCAAATCTCACTTCTTCCACTTAACTAGCAGTCTGGTTTCGGACATGTAACCTAACGTCTCTGAGCTTTAGTAATCTCATCTGTAAAATGAGAGGTTTCAACTAGATGGCTTTATGACCCAATGATTATTCTTATCATCATTAGTTGTAACATAGCAGTCAAATAAATGAAAGTCACTCATGATTCCCAAACCTGGAACATTCTTCTTCTGATTGTCAGTCTCTCACAAAGTAAGATAAAATGAGATTTTGTAAAGCACTTAACACAAGACCTGGCACATAGGCACTTAAATACTCATTCCCTTCTTCTCACATGGCAAGGTCCAATTAAAAAAAATATTCTAGGAAGGATCATTTTCTCAACCAATAATTCTTTTTCTTTCCTTCTTTCTTTAAAAAAAATTCTTACCTTCTGTCTTAGAATTGATACTAAGTATTGATTCCAATATAGAAGAGTGGTAAGTGCTAAAAAATTGGGATTAAGTGACTTGGTGAGGGGCACATAGCTAGGAAATGTCTTAGGCTAGATTTGAACCCAGACCTCCCATTTCTTGGCCTGGATTACTATCCACTGAACCACCTAGATGCTCCAAGTTTATCAGGTACTATTTTTTTTTAATACTTACCTTCAGTCAATACCATGTACTGGTTCTAAGAGAGGAGAAAGATAAAGGCAATGAGGACTAAGTGATTTGCCCAGGATCACACAGTTAGGAAGATTTCAACTCAGTCCTCCTGACTCTAGATCTGGCATGGTACTACCTACCTGCCCCCTAATCAATGACTCTTAAACCCTTCTACCAAGTTACTGACAAAACTTTACTTTGGACTGAATCTCAGTAAATATATGATTCTCCACCAATCTGTTAATGGAAACCAATCAGTCATTTTACACATGCTGATGTAACATATTCCATGGGTCAGACATCGTGCTAAGTGCTGAGGGTACCAATGTCCTATTTCCAGCCTTGAAGCCAACATCCAGCAGAGTAACCTCCATAGACAGACCTTACCAAATTCTAGGCTACTACATACAGTACGTGGGCAGTCAGTGCCTCTTGAAAGGAACTGATCCCTTGGTTGGGTCAAGAAAATTAAAAAAAAATACTTTTGCTCCAAGTTACCTAGAAAGTAACAAAATATCATCAAAAAAGAAATAGAAAAGAGTCCATCCATTTCCATCTGGTCTAGTTTAGAATCTTCGACTTGTTGTCTCCTCCTATTAGAATGTGAACTCCTTGAGAGCTGAGAGATAGGACTCTTGGTTTTTCTGTATACTGAGTGCTTAGCACATTACTTGGCACTTAGTAAGCAATTCATTAGTGATTTTTCATTCATTCAGATATGAAGGATGAAACTACAACTGCTCTCAAGAAGCCTAAGTAGGTACATTCACTTGTAATTTGAATCCAGGTGGATGCTTGAGGAAATTTTAGCTCATTACAAACATGCATCTCTATCAAAAATAACTTGTAAGTTAAGAATATTATTTTAACAGTTTTCCTAATGATGCCATCACCATTATTCCTGTAAAGAAGATGGATTAGAGTACTCTACAGTATTTCTCCAAGGGCCTGTTTATTCTGATATTAACCAGGTAGGGGAGAGACAGACAGACAGACAGATAGACAGACAGACTGAAAGAGGAATGAAGGAAGGAAGAGAGGGAAGGAGGAAGGGAGGGAGGGAGGGAGGGAGGATAAAAGAATGAAAAGGAAGAGATAGAGCAAAGGCCAAGAGAAAGAGGGAGAAGAAAAAAGAAGCAAAAAAGGGAGGAAAAGAGAGAAAGACAGAAGAGGAGAAAGAAAGAAGAAAGGAAAGGAAGAAGCTGAAAGAAGGGAGAAAAAGGAAGGAGAAATGAGAGAGAAAAGGAGAAAGGAACAAAGAAAGGAATAGGGAAAAGAAAGAAAGAGAGAGAAAGAAAAAAGAGGGGCAAAAGAGAGAGAAAAATGAAGGAAGGAAAGAAGGAAGGAAGAAGGGAGAGAGGGAGGGAGGGAGAGAAAGAGACAGAGAGAGTTACTGCATATTGATTACAGGGAAAGAGAAAGTCCAGCTCAAGTCCAAGTCAATGGAGGGACTGACATTTTTTGTTTTTAAAGATCAGGTCAGTTTTGAATTTAAAAAGTCAAACCTGTTAATACCAATAAACCACTTACTTGATTCAGTCCCCTGGTTTTCCAGTTCTTCTTTTGCAATTCCTATTGTTCTGCCTGACAGGATGGTTTCTATCCTTCCATGGACAAGAATTTATTTAGCATCCATCTAGTTTGGGCCAGGCACTGTGTCAAACACTGAAGAGACAAAGACAAAGAATGAAATAATCCCAGGTCTCAAGAAGCTTCTACTAGAACTGGGGAGACATTGTGTACTTTTATGAATGTATACAGAACACATCCAAACTGATGGGCTTCTTTTAGATAGTGGCACCAGAGCCCATTCTGAAAGCAGGCAAGGACTTCCTTGAAGGGGAGGTCAGTCAGGAGGGAGGGAGTACATTCTGAGCATGGGACACTGCCTGAATGAAACCTCAGAGACCGGAGGTGGGGTATCATTTGTGAGGGACAGAGGTAAGGCTGGTTTGGTCACAGTAAGAGTGCAGGAAGGAGGGTAATGTATAATGAGTCTGCGAAGATAGAAAGGAAGGAAATAAGCAATCATTACATTAATATTAGTCTTTTATTAGTCCTACTTTGTGACAGCCACCATGCTAAGCCCTTTACAAATATTTTCTTGTTTTATACTCACAACAACCCTGTGAGGTAGATGCTATTATTATCCTCATTTTGCAGTTGAGGAAACTGAGGCAAACAAAGGTCAAGTAACTTGCCCATGATTGCATAGGTTGGAAGTATCAGAGGTCAGATTTTAACTCAAGTCTCTCTGACTCGAGGTCCAGGACTGTATCCATTGTGACATCTGTCTATTGACTGAATGGGGTCAGGTTGGAGTTTATTAAACTCAAGAATGAGTTATTTTTATTTTTATTATTATTGTTATTTCTATAGTGCTTTAATGTATTAAAAAGTATTTTATTAACAATCTCATTGTTTGGACTCTCCATGACCCTGTTCTTGGCAAAGATACTGAAATGGTTCACCATTTCCTTCACCAGCTCATTTTACAAATGTGGAAACTGAGACAAAAATGGTTAAATGATTTGCCAGGGTCAAGCAGCTGGTAGGTGTCAGAGGTCAGGAAGATGAGTTTTCCTGATTCCAGGCCCAGTGCTCTCCACTGAATCTCCTAGCTGCTCCTGAATATAGTCTAGTACCTCTCATTTTACAGAGGAAGAAGCTGAATCTCAGTGATCTGGAGTGATGTGCCCTTTGTCTACATAGCTAGAAAGTGCCTTCTTTGCCAAGCCACAGACCAAAGTGTCTATAGACATTGCACCAATCCCTTACCATTTTTGCCCCAATGTCTTTCTTTACCCCTATTCAGAATAGCTAGAAGGCAATGAGGGATACTGGAGAAGGAAATGGTGGACCACTCCAGTACTTCTGCCAAGAAAACCCCAAATGAGATCACTGAAGAGTCGTTCATGACTGAAAATGACTGAACAACAAGAAGAAATACACTGATAATTATAATGAGGAGTCTCTTAATAATGAATAGCATTCTGTTTGGCCCACTAAATGATCCAATTTCCCCAAAACATTAAACTCTCAGACATACAAACTTTATAAATCAGGCTTTATATCACAATTACTTCAATTCAGCCCCCCTCCTTCCTCTTACCATCCTTTCTTTCCTAGCTTAGTACTGCATAGTCCTGAGAGTCAGGAATCTTGGGTTCTAAAGCCCTACAGCTAACTAGAAGTGTGATTTGGGGCAAGCCATTCATTTCTCTGTGGTCTTCATCTGTGAAATGATAGGTCAGGAGTGATGCTCTCTAAGGTCTCACTCAGCTCTATGGGCTTCATATCCAATGAAAGAATTTTCATGAAATCTCTATGCCTTTGTCAAATATGCCAAGTGGTTGGAAAATAGTGTAATTAGGAAACAGAAGCTAGTGTGTGCTGCTTTCGGATGATTAATGTTTAAAAAGAGAGAGCAAGATGAATAAATGAGGTTAGGGTAGCAGGATGTAAAAGACTATGCCAGATTGTTTGATGTCTCTGTGCTGCCTAGAGAGAGACTGCAGATAGAAAGCTTGTGAAAGAAAAATAATCCCCAAATAAACAGCAGACATCATTTTCTTCATCAAGGTCTAATCTTTGGTACAAATCAGGGGCTCTGTGGGAGTAAATTGCTCATTGGTCAGAGTGGAGAGAAAGGATCTGAACATTTGAAATGCTACCCCCAACCCTTTCCTCTTCTCTCCCTGTAAAAGCGACTTATTCTCTAAAGCCCCTCTGCTCAAAATCCATGTCTCCCATTAAACCTTCCCTGAGTTCCTCATCCCAAAGTGAGATTTCTCTTTCTCCTCCTCCTCCTCTTTCTTCTCTTTCTCTCTTCCTCCTTCCCTTCTCCTCTCTTTCTTCATCCTTTTCTCCCTCTCTCTCCCTCCCTCCCTTTCTCTGCCCCATGCCTCTCTCCCTCTCTCTCTCTCTCTCTCTCTCTCTCTCTCTCTCTCTCTCTCTCTCTCTCTCTCTCTCTAAAACCCTTACCTTCCGTCTAGGAGTCAATACTGTGTATTGGCTAGGCAATGGGGGTCAAGTAACTTGCCCAGGGTCACACAGCTGGGAAGTGTCTGAGGCCACATTTGAACCTAGGACCTCCCATCTCTAAGCCTGGCTCTCCATCCTACCCAGATACCCACTCTCTACTTCTCTCTTCCTCTCCCTTCTTCCCCTTCTCTCTTCCTCAATTCCATCTGTCCCTCTCCCCTTCCCTTTCTCTCCCTTTCTGTCTCCCTCATTCCCTCTGTCCTTGCCCCTTCTCTCCCTATCCCTCTTCTTCCTTCCTTCCCTTTTTCTCCCTCCCTCCTCCTTTTCTTTCTCCCTCCCTTCCCATTCTTTCCCCCTTCCCTGTCTCTTTCCCTCTCCTTCTTTCTCTCTCCTTCCATCCCTCCTCCTTTTCTTAGAACCCTATGGCATTTATCCTCCCTATCATCCATATAACTCTTCACCTCTCTGCAGTATTTATCACAAGGCCCTGCACACAGCAGGTAACTAAACAAATATCTGCGGATTGACTGATGAGGGGAATCTAATTTTCCAGGATATAGAAAGTCTAACTTTAGTTCTTTGTCATGGGGTGAAGGCAATCTTCTATTGCAGAGGAGTGCAGTTTCTGGGAGGTCCTCTCAGTCTGCAAAAGACTTCAAGGAAAGGCTCAGTTCACTGGAAGGAGGATGCCATTGCCCTACCTGGGCTGTGGCCAGCACTAGCTATCAAGGATGTGGATTGACTATGAAGGCAGGGACATGTACCATGCTACAGTGGTAAGGATGCTGGATTCAAAAAAACTGAGTTCAAATTCTACATCAGCCAATTTACTACCTTGAGTGACCCAGTGGGCTTGGAGTTAGGAAAACTAAATTTCAAATCTGACTTCAGATATACACTGGCTGTGTGACCTGTGGCAAGTCACTCTACCCTTATTTATCTCCGTTTCTTCATCTGCAAAATGGGGATAATAATAACATCTTTCTCCTAAGGTTTTGTGAAGATTAAATGAGATAATGATTGTAAAGAGCTTAGTACAAGGTTTTGCATATATTAAGTGCTATGTAAATGTTATTTGACTTTCATTCTTATTATTATCTCAAGGTCTCTGTCTATCATCTGTGTAAGATGATGTGTATGAGGGGAAAGTATGGGATAAATGGCTTTTGAGGACCTGCATAGCTGTCAATTGATGATCCTGAATAAACTGAACATACGTATGGGAGGGGGGAGACAAAAGGAGGAGAAAAAAGGGAAAGACAGAGCGAGGGAGAGGAGAGAAAAGGGCAGGAGAGAGGGAGAGTAAAACATAAAGGCAGCAGGGAGAGATTTGGGGGTCAGGTGTCCTCTTGAAGATGACGCTTGAACAGAACTGAAAGAAAAAAAAAAGAATTCTGAGTGGTGAAGAGGAGGAGATGGTATGGGCCAACCTTTTCTGAGGCCTAAAAATGGGCAATAGAAACCTGTTTCCGAGGAATAGCAAATGGGCCCCTTCTTAGTGTCAATATCCCGCCCACATCACTATAATAGGGGCTGTCAGAAGTGTTCTAGAAATAATTATTTCTAGAGGCAAAGATTAGAACTCCTCACCTAAGACAGATGATTTCCCATGGCACCAGAAAATTCAGCCCTTCAAGGCAACTGGCTAGTACCTAGAATTCAGCCATTAGAACTTAATCCTTTTAACTTAATCCCCAAAACTTTGGCTCTAGTTGAAATCCAGATACTATTGGGGAAGAAAGGATCCCAAGCTGTGATTGGTTATTTATATCTGGGCATGAATGAAAAATGGAAGGAAAAGGCAGGTACCCAGTAAAGATGGCTGACGACACAGAATTGGGAGTTTTGGAAGGCCAAACAATTGCTTCTGGCTTCAGCCCATTGTCAAGGAGCTAAACAGCACATAGCCCTAAACCAGGAAAGACAGCTTTCTGAGCCCTGAGGAAGTTTCTAGGGGTGAAAACCCCACTCAGTGAACATCTACAAGTAAAAGTACAAAAAGCCAGTGACCCAAAGGGCTTGTTCTTAGTAAGTAGTCCTCTGGGGAGCCTTACTGTACAGTCACAGCTTCAACCACCCATCCAGGGCATCTAAGCAGCACAGTGGACCTAGCAGCCGGACCTAGAGTCCAGAAGAGATGAGTTTAAAGCTAGCTTCAAACACTTGCTAGCTGCATGACCCTGGGCAAGTCACTTAACCCTGTTTGCCTCAAATTCCTCATCTGCTAAATGAGTTGGAGAAGGAAATGGCCAACCACTCCAGCATCTTTGTCAAGAAAACCCCAAATGGGGTTCCAAATAGGAGGGCACAACAAAATGACTGAACAAAAATCCCCAAGTCACTTGGTCCAAATCTCTCAATCTTATAAATGAGGAAACTGAACCCCAATGAGATTACTTCCTTTCTCTCATTATGTTCTCTGTGGAGTAAGATTACATTGTTTTAAAGATGTGTTTTCTGAACCAAGTTTTCTGTGTAAAGGAATAGTTGTACTATATTTTATCTCTCTGGGAGATTTTTTCTTTTTAAACAACAGATGGAAGTGGTTTATTTACTTGAACAAATTTCCCGATGCCTATCAGCTAACTCAAGATTTATAAGTATGGGAAGGAATTGGGTGTGTCCACTTTTTCTTAATGGGTTTTCAGATTTTGTCCCATCAAAGAAGAAGCTAGTTTGGAAGTATTCTCTCCTCTAGTTGGGGAGAAAGGGGGCTACTTGGGTTCTCAGAATCTATTCTTTGTTAGCCATCTTTTCTCCTGGTATTTTGTTGGCCAAACATATGCCTTGCTTTGCTAAGATTGGCAGCAGCTGGCTGAGATTGTAATCTGAAGTCACAGCTTGGTTTCTGGTCTTGAAGGCTTTCTCTATTATCAATGGCCATGTAGTGAAGAAGGAAGCCTGCTGACCTAAGAGCCAGGTGATCTGGCTTCTCTTCTTGGCTCTACTACTAACTAAACATGTGATTTTGGGGCCTCAGTGCTCTTATCTAAATATTAGAGAATTCCAGGACTGGAACTTTCTTCCTCCTCACCTCTGCCTCCTGGATTTCCTTGCTTCCTTCAATTCTCAGCCTTTCCCTATTATACTTTTTTTCTTTAACTCTTCCCTTCCATCTTAGAATCAATACTGTATATTTGTCCCAAGGCAGAAGAGTAGTAAGGACTAGGCAATGGGGGGTACTTGTCCAGGGTCACACAGCTAGGAAGTGTCAAGAATTCCCTTGGAGTTGTCCTAGATCTTTGCCTTGTTGATAATAGTTAAGTCCTTCACCATTGATCATCATATTATTGTTGTTACTGTGTACAACATTCTCTGGGTTCTGTTCACTTCACTTTGCATCACTTCATATGTCTTTTCAGGTTTTTTTGTTATCATCTTGTTTGTCATTTCTTATGGTATATCCACATATTTTTACATGTTGTCACTCTCCCAGTATAATGTAAGCTCACTTTAATTACAGCACTACCACAATCATCATTACTATCATTTTTGTAAACCCTTACCTTCCACCTTAGAATCATTGTTGTGTATTGGTTCTGAGCATTGAGGCTTGCCCAAGGTCACACAGGTAGCAAGTATCTGAGGTCAAATTTGAACCCAAGACCTCCCTTTTCCTGTCCTGGCTCTCACTCCACTGAGCCATCTAGCTGCCCCCTACCTAGCACAATTTATGGCATAGTTAGTAATAAATAAGTGATGATTGGTGGATGAGTTGATTGACTGATTTTCCAAAATTGCAAGGCCAAACTGTGAACACTTAAGAATATTCATTCAGAGCAAAAAAGTAGAGACCAGGAGATCTAGATAAATGACAATAGCCAGAAGAGCAATCATGAAAACTGAGAAATAGAGGAAAGCAAGAATCAGCCACAAAATAGACAAGCAGGCATTGGGGAAGAAGGGGAAGATTCTTGAACATGTTGGGGCCATCTACCAAAAAGCAGTTCACATAGGAGATAGCCACTAATGATCTCTGAAGTCCTTCCAACACTCAATTTCCCCAAAAGTGTTTAAGGTAAATTGTCAAAGGCTTGGGAATCTAGGGATCTAAGGGGCCAACATGATCACAAGCAACAAATAAGCAGCATTATGGATGGATGCCCAGGATCCTCCATCACAGGAGTAGCTTCTTCTCCCTTTGGGAAAGGGTCCAAACTCAGTGGAGTTGGTCTCAGCTGTTCTGATGGGAGTGGGAAGCTGGATGAAGCAGAGTAGAGGACCACAAATCCCGATTTGTATCCCGGCTCCCAATCCAATCTACACTGGAAATCACTGGAGTGTGTCACTGTGAACAAGAGACTGTCCCAAAAGCCCCTCCAAGCAAGTGGCTGGGTAGTTGATATATACACTACCAACCCCAGCTGTGTGTTCTGTCACAGAACTAGGTATTGTCTGCAGACAGCAATTATTTACCTCTGACAAGGGAGTGAATAGATTGGATTATTTATGTGGGTTTAGGGAGGGCAAGTTTAATATTAACATCTTATGTTTACATGGTGAAATGTGTGACTTTCATTTCCCCGGCTCTGAAAATGAACAAACAACAATCTCCTAAGCCTCGGGAGCAAGATCTTGCTTATCGTGCTTTGGAAACCCCAAGAGGAGTGTTTTAGAGGAGAACCCGGACTCCCTTTCTTCCTGAAAGAAGCAAACATGTTAGACTGGGATGGTTGCTGCCAAAGGATGATGGGCTTTATTTCAGAGATGATAGGGCCCATGCCAGAGAGAGGGGAGAAACTGATGCCTGGATGTGAGGATGTATATGTACACAGAGATGAGTCACTGATGCAGAAAAATGGTTTGTTTTTGTTTTTACTGGGTTCAGCATAGTATTGTGGGAAGGAAGAGCTACAGCCTTGGAATCATCACAGATGTAGGTTCAGATTCTGCCTCTGGCACTTACTAATTGGATGACCCTGGGTAAACCAGTCATCTCATCTCCATGAGCTTCAGTTTCCCTTCCCATAAAATGGTGCTAATAAATACCTCTTATGATCCCACAGGATTGTTGTAAGGATAGTGTTTGTAAAACACTTTCCTGATCTTAAAGTGCTGTCTGAATTTCAGTTATTGTGGCAGTGGTAGGATGCAGTGTTTTGTTGTTATTTTAGGCGCATACTTGTAATTTCATGCCTGTAAGGAAACTCTGGTAAGGGAATACCTTCTCCATACATGCATATCAAGAATTCTTTGGAAATGTTGCATTATTATTATTATTATTATTATTATTAAACCCTTACTTTCTGTTTTAAAATCCATACTATCACTTACAAAATAGAAAAACAATTAAGGGCTAGGCAAAGTGACTTGCCCAGGATCACTCTGAAGTCAAATTTGAACCCAGGACTTCCCATCTCCAGGTTTAGTTCTCTATCTACTTGTCCCCCATATAATTATTGAAAAATTAGTGTTTTTCAATATGTCAAATAAAAAAGTAATCTGTTGACTATTCAGCCTGCCTTGATCAAAATGATGAAGCAGGTAACACCTTCTCTTTTGACTCTCACTTGATACCATCAAACTATTCCTAGGCCCCCTCAACATTCTCTCTGGGCCAGATTCCTCCAGATAGCCCCTCTATCTTGTATTTTCACTGCCCACCAAATCTATACAGAGCTGGTCCCAGTCCTACTTTCTTGGGGCTTCTTTTTCTAATGTCCAAGGCTAGCTGATAAAGGAAACTAAGGGATGTAGTCTGTTGTGTACAACACAACTCCCCTTTCCTAATAACATAAGCAATTCAATAGTGGCTTTATAGAGACCATTTAAGTTTTCCTCATAAAAAGTGGAAAACCAGGTAGACTAGAGTAAAATATGCTGCACTGGTCAAAGCATATACATGGGAGTTAAAGAAGTCTGATGAAATTTGAGTTTACAAGAATAAAACCATTGGCATGTTAAACATCAGTCTGGTATACTATAAGGCGTGGGCAGTGGAGAGGGGTGATGAGATGACAGGAGGGTAGATTTCCCAGGGTTCTGTCAGATCCTCTCTGAGAAAACCACAGGGTTAGAGTACAAGATTTAATCATTGGGATAGGAGTCCATGATTGATCCAAGAGAAAGAGGAAGAAGGAGAAGGAGGAGGAGGAGGAGGAGGAAGAGAAGGAATAGGAGGAGGAGGAAGGAGACACATTTGTAAAGGGCTTTATTTTAAATTCATATCAGAGGTATGCTAATGAATGTTTGACGACTGGCTAGAAGGTAGGGTTATTATTATATCATATTGCATATATAATACATTTTATTAGATATAATATGATATGTTATAATAATGTTTTTTATATATTATACTATAATAAATAATATTTTATTAAATGTGGTCTCTATAAGGCCACATAAATAATACAATCTATTCACTCTCTTCCCAGAGGTAAATAATGAAATACTTTTAAGTTCAATATATATAATTAACATTTTCTCTATTACTTTATAAGTCTATGGACAATCAACAAAACAATAAATCAAGTCCTGATTTAGAGTGTGTGTGTGTGGATTTCTGAAATGTAAATGCTTATACAGAGAATTTAACGCTTGGCTCCAGCACACCCTTGATTCATGTTATCATTTGATCTTTAAAGCAACTTGAGGCTAGATAGTATAAGTATCATCCCCATTTTATAAATAAAGAAAATATATTGAGTCCTCACACACACACACACACACACACACACACACACACACACACACACACACACAGAAAGTAAGTGACAAAACTGGGATTTGAAATCAAGACTTCTGGTCTCCTAAATCCAGAGGAATTTTCATTGTATCTTATTATCTCAGTTCATGCTGATTCAATTCAATTCAGTTCAATACAATAAACATGGTTTCAGGAAGAAATGGTGGAACAAAGACCAGAAACAAAAGGAAAATTAATCTCTGTCCAAATGGTAATTAAGAACTTTATTACCCATAAATGGTAGAACTGGCAAATAGGCTAATGGAAGAAAATTTGGGTCAGGAGCAGTCAGACTCTCTGTCACCAAAAAAAACAGAGGTGAGAGTCCCCATTGTCTGAGAGATCAAAGCATTTTCGGATCTTTGATGCACACAGGTGTTGTAGGTCACCTGGAGAGATCAACTTTCCGGAAATCCCCAGAAGAAGGGGCGAGGACATTCCCCTCTCCACACCTCAGTTCTTCTCTGCAAATTACATTATAGTTACTCAAAGTAAAATCATATGGAAACAGGAAAGACAGTCATATTCCCTTATAACTCCATTTTGCATCTAAAATACCAAAAAAGTTTGTTTTGTCCATTGATTATTGGGAAAGAATAGTGTGACTATAGATAATCTGCATTATCTATTTCATAAAATGAATGAAATGAAATATGAAATGAAAAATTTCATATGAAAAATTTTCATATGAAAAATACATACAAAGGAAGAAAATTCAGTATTACTTAGATAATGCAGATATATATATGTATGCATGTCATCCCCCAAAAGTATATAAGATCTTTGAGGGCTGAGATATTTTGTCTTTGTATACCCAGAGCTCAGTCCAGGCAGAGCTTGCCCACTCTGCTGACACATAGTAGGTGCTTAATAACTGTGTTTAATAAACTGAGTGATTGTATTTCCTCAGTAAGCTATAGATTCAGGCTCATCAGTTGCTGTTTTTCTCTCTTTTTCCTTCCCAGGCAAACGAGGGAGCAGGAGACACCTCCCGACTTTTTTTATTTCTCTGACTATGAAAGACATAATGCTGAGATTGCTGCCTTTCATCTGGACAGGTAAACTATCATTTCTTGCCTTTGCTGACAATCCCAATGCTTCTGCCCCATCATTAGCTTGACTGAATTACAGAATCTCAGCTCAAACAAATCCATGGTGAGGCTATGTGTCCCCTCCCCCTTGTATCTGTTACCCACCAAAAAAAAAGGAGTCATCATTCAGTTCTCTGGGAGAAGAATACCAATACATGAGATCCTACACTGATGAAATATAATTACATACTTTGGGATTGGTTTTCCCTCCTTTCCCCACCTTCCTTCCCCAATAATTGTTGTACATGTATTAGAAATGTGGACCCATTTCTTATGTTTATATGAGTCAAATATAATTTTTTAAAAATCTAGGGGGCAGTGATGTGGTTCAGTGGTTGAGAGCCAGGCTTGGAGATGGGAGGTCCTGGGTTCAAATGTGACCTCAGATACTTCTTAGCTGTGTGACCCTGGGCAAGTCACTTCATACACATTGCCTAAACTGTAACACTCTTTTGTTTTAGAACCAATACAGAGTATTGATTCTAAGACAGAATTTAAGGGTTTTGAAAAAAAAATCTATATTATTTAAGTGTATTTTTAAAAAAATAAATCTGTAGCTTAATGTAGTCACATAAGACTATAATACCAAATTCAGAACTCTCCATTCCTGTGACTTAGAGGAAAGAAGGGCAGCTGTGGCTCAGTGGTTAAAAGCAATGACCCTAGAGTCAGGAAGACTTGAGTTCAAATTCAGCTTTAGACACATAGTAAAGCTGTGTGACCTTGGACAAGCAATTTATCCTCTATATGCCTAAGGGGCAGAGAAGTGACTCAATTGACAGAGTGCTGAGTCTGGAATCAGGAAAACCTGAGTTCAAAATCCAGTCTCAGATACTTTCTACCTATGTTACCTTGGGCAAGTCATTTAACTTTGACTGCCTAAGAAAAGTATTGCCAGGGAAGTAAATGGCAAACCATTCTAGTATCCTTGCCAAGAAAACTCCACGAATAGCTATGGTCTGTGGGATCATGAAATCAGAAATGACTGAACAAGACTTTCAAACTCAGCACTGTCAATCCCTAGGGGATGGAGGAAGTCTTATACATTCTCCCAGGACACACACACACACACACACACACACACACACACACACACACACATACACCATACTGTTTTATACAGATAGATTAGTTTAAATGAAAATAAATGGGAACCTAGGAGAGGGAACTAGAGAAGAAGTATCAGAGAAAGACCACATGGAATCAGTCAACAAGTATTTATCAAACACTGTGCAAGGCACTCTATATGCTAGGAATATAGAGACAAAATCAAAATAGTGCCATAGGAACTTAAATTCTTTTAGCAGAAAAAAACCTGACCCAGGTCTTAAAGCCAGAAGAGGAAGAGATATCTCTAGGTGGAATGAGGCAACAGGGAGAAGCACCAGTCTGTGGGATGAGGAAGGAAGATGTTCGCAGCCTGCCCCACCATCACCTTGACTATATGTCACCATCTTGGGTTTATTTTTTAGTACCAGCATTCCACCTCCACACTGTCCCATCTCCTATGAAAACTCAAACCACATTTTCCCTAGAGTAGCACAGGTCCCCCCAAATGATTACCCCTACTTTTCATTATCTAAGGAATGACTGTCCAAGTCAGAAAGAAATCATTTTCTGGACTGCTTTTGTGATGTTTCACGCTGTTTCCCCTCAGATGGTATCATTAAGTGGAACCTACCTACAGAATGCTCTTGGAATGCCTGTTGGCTCCTTGTAGAGGGCCAGCTTTCATCCCTGCTGAACAGTGGACAGGAAAAAAGAGTAAATAGGAGGAAGCTGTCCAGGGGCCCACAAAATAAAGATCTCAGGCAAGGGTAAATGAGGGAGGAAAGGCTCCCAGATTGCCTGTCCTTCCTTTAAGCATCTCAAGCAATGAGGAGAAATCATCCTATGCAAGTCCTGCATTCTATTCTCTCTTCTGGATGATCTGTCTGTTCTCCAAAAAGAAAATAAATAAATAATGCAATCAGTGATGCTGCTGATATTTTTATCGAAACTTGCTACATGATTTGGGGAAAATTTTTAGATTATAAACTCCTTGTGGGCAGAGTCTAAATACAATGAGGTCTCCATTTGTTTGGAGAGCAGAATTCTAATAAAATGTATCTGGAGCATAGCCTATACCTACAGGCAAGCAAAAGTCCCCACACATGAGGCAAACAGTAGCCCCCAAACCCATGTAATTCATTCTTTAGGAAGTCATTATGCTCTGCTTTAACAGTTGAACATACCCGTAGAATGAATCACCAAGAAAAGCTATAAAACATTTTAAAATTGATCTGTAAGCAAAGTGAAAACTGACAGCTCTGACTATGGAGAGGAGCAAAAGAAAAACTATAAAAAGTAAACTAATTTTTCCCATATGATTTCTAGGTCTTAAGAACAACAATCTGTAGTTACTGCATATAACAGCAAACATTCTCTTCACACCTTAAGCCTATTCTGTAACACATTGCAGAAACTGATGCTTGTTAATTACATCAGTGATGATTGGAGAAAGGTTAAATTATGTTCAGAATGCCCCGTGTAAGAAAGCAGGGAGATGCCGGGCATGGTAGAGCATGCCCTGTAAGCCCTGTTCCTGGAGAGGCAGAGGCAAGTGGGCCACAGGAGTTTAGGAGTTCTGGGCTAAAAAACTAAAGCCAATTCAGTGTCGGTGCTAAGTTCAACACCAATATGATGAAGGGTCACCAGGCTACCTAGGGAGGGGTAAAATGGAACCAATTATATCTTTTATACTTATCAATATTAGGATCAGTCCTGGGGATGGACACTGCAGTTCCATCCTGGTTGACATGGGAAGGAAGGAAGAAAGGAAGGAAGGAAGGAAGGAAAGAAGGAAGGAAGGAAGGAAGGAAGGAAGGAAGGAAGGAAGGAAGGAAGGAAGGAAGGAAGGAAGGAAGGAAGGAAGGAAGGAAGGGAGGGAGGGAGGGAGGGAGGGAGGGAGGAAGGAAGGAAGGAAGGAAGGAAGGAAGGAAGGAAGGAAGGAAGGAAGGAAGGAAGGAAGGAAGGCAAGAAGGAAGGGAGGGAGGGGTGGAGCATATATAAAGACAATATCAACAGCCATTAAAAATATTAATATTTTGCTTGAGTATGCATATCTGATACAAAGGTTTTATTTTTCTTTCATTTGGAAGGCACAGGAAGGTTAGGGATGGAGGTGACTAATGATGGGGGGAAAAGGAAAAGAAAAATAAGAAAAGAGGTTTGTTCTAGCACTTAAATGCATATAATAGAACAGAGGGAAGGTCAGTAGGAAAGATAGACAAGCAGGGTATCTTTGAAAATAGCATGTTGAATTTATTACATATTTAAAACAAAAAGCAAGCTTTCCATAATAGAGATTCACAGCTTCCTGTATAACCCTTTTTCCTCCTCTTCTACTTTGCATATGGAAATGCTTCTTTTACTTGGTGTTGGTTAAATTCAGAATTTAAAAAGAAATAAAACTTAATAGCATTTTAAGTGTGTGTTAGAAGAAGCTTCACTTATGTAGAAATAAAGGTTTCCTTCCATAACAATGAATGATTCAGCATTCATGTATCCTGTTTCTTTTGTCCTTCATTTCCTAGGACATAAGGCAGACTATATGGATGTACCCACTGGATGCTCTTAATCCCTGCAGTCCCCAACTAAGGCTTGATTTCAGACAGTAAGACAAGAATTCAAGTAATTCAGTTCAGTTAAAAATAACTCATTTGAGTTTTGGTATTTTGCACCATGTGAAAAAAGTCTAAGTGCAATGCTTTGTGTTTAATTCTTGTTATTATTTTTTCCCCTCCCAGAATCCTAGATTTCCGCCGTGTCCCCCCAGTCGCAGGTCGAATGGTCAATATGACCAAGGAGATAAGGGATGTCACAAGAGACAAGAAACTATGGAGAACATTCTTCATCTCTCCAGGTATCACTGCACACCTACATAACTACTGCCACAATGATTCCCATTTCTGTGATGGTGGGAAGATGGGAAAGGGGAAGAGACCATCTGTTGGCCTGTTCTTACCCTGAGGGCTATTGAACTCTCCATGTGGGTCAGTTTCATTTTCTTTATAATGAAGGGCAATCACTGAGTTTTCCTTGTAAATCTGGTAACCTCATAAGTTAAAAACAATGAAATCTTATTGTTTCAGAATTTCTGCCACAGTGATAAAGCTGGATAAATAAGGAAACATTAAATGAAGGAAATAACTCCCCAGGGGTCACTTTGGGGGTATTATATAGAGAAAACTATTAAAAGCAGGAAGGAGATGATGAGGTTTCATGGTGAATTAGATTGAATTTGCATCCTGATAACTTACCATGACTCATTCATTCGTTTAACAACAACAACAACAAAAACATACAAAGTACACTGTGTTCAGAGCACTATATTGTCTGGGTCTACAAAGAATCCCCTTGGTAATTTGATTAGTGTAGCATTAAATACATAAAGTAATTTGGATGGCATTATAATTTTTTTATTGGCACAGACCAAACATGACCATTGAATATTCCTTTAATTATTTTATATGCAAAGAACTGTGCTTGGCATATAAAATTTAGATTAGATAAAAATCCCTTCCTTAGGTAGTTCATAGTTCAATAAGAGCATAAAATATGTAGAGATAACTGTGAAATGCAGCATTGTGATGCAGAAAGAGTTCAGATTCTGGTACCTGAGGACCTTGGTTCAAATTTTGCTTCTGTCACTTCCTATCTGTTGCCCTTCAGCAAGTTACAACTTCTCTAGACCTCAGTTTCCTCATCTGTAAAATATGATTACACCAGAAGACTCTAAGACCTCTTATTCATTGATCCTATATTACATGTTAATTGTATTAGAAACATCAATCAATGAGCATTTGTTACATAGTGGCTATGTGCCAGGTCATTTGTTAGGCTGCTGGGGATACAAGTATGTACAAAGAATTAAAAAAATCCTTTTCTCTCAAAGAACTTACAGTGTCCTAAGGAGAAAAAGATCTCTGTGGAGTTACAAAATGTCATGTAAGAAAACTGTACAATGAGACCTAGCAACGTAATTTCACCCCTGCTGCTAAGACAAGTCTAAACACCCAAATTGGAACAGAGTTGAGAATTGTCTCTGTCATTATTTTTAGATTTTTCTCAGCTACCTGGATTCTTCAGACAAAAGTGATTTTTAAAAAATGTCAATTATCCAAATAATTGCTTTATTTCCCTTTATATGCCCCTGACCTGCCCTCTGGGCCCCTACCCATCCATTGTAAAATAGGACAGCAATTATTTACAATTTGGTTATGCTCTGCTCATAGAGAGATGCATCACTTACTTGCCACTAGAAAACCTAGAAGATGAAAAGCTGTCAGTGTTGTCAGAATTCTAACCTGGGGTGTTTTAGCCTATCAAGCCCTATGAAATGGATGAACATTTTTAAAGCATCAACTATGTGTTTTGTTTTGTTTTGCTTTACTTTTAACCCTTACCTTCCATCTTAGAATCAATGTTGATTCTTCCTAGCTCTGTGACCCTGGGCAAGTCACTTACCCCTATTACCTAGCCCTTGCTACTCTTTTGCCTTGAGACCAATACCCAGGATTGATTCTAAGATGGAAAGTAAGGGTTTTAGACAACAATAAAAAAAATATTAGAGTCAAAGGACATCATGAAACCAATAAATAACACAATATTGTAGTTTATTAAAATTCATTCATTTATGGGGGCAGCTTGGTAGCTCAGTGGATGGAGAGCCAGGCCTAGAGATGAGAGGTCTCAGGTTCAAATGTGGCCTCAGACACTTCCCAGTTTAGTGTGACCCTGGGCAAGTCACTTAACCCCCATTGCCTAGCCCTTACCACTCTTCTGCCTTGGAACCATTACACAGTATTGATTCCAAGACAGAAGGTAAGGATTAAAAAAAAATAATTCATTTAGTTTTTGAGAATTCCACTCTGTACATGAAGTCTTCCTTGATTACCCTAGGTGGAAGTGATCTCTTTTTCCTCATTTTATGAGTAAAGAAAGTGATAACCAGAAGGAAGCAACTTACCTAAGGTCAAACAGTCAGCTAGTAGTAAGGCTACAACTCACATCCAGATCTCCTGATTCTCAGACTCTCTAGGATAATATTTGTAATTCTCTTCCAGTAATACTGTTCCATTCATTGCTCCTTGACAGTATCAGGTGGCATAGGCTATTTCTATGTATGTTTTGTCTTCCTAGTTAGATTGTCAGGGTCTTGAAAGCAGAAGACTTTTCTTTTTGCATTTGGGAAGCCCTGAGTTCAAAACCAGCTTGAGACATTTAATAGCTATGTGACCCTAGGCAAGTCACTCAACCTCTGTCTGCCTCAGTTTCCTCACCTATAAAATGAGAATAATAATAGCACATATCTCCTAGGGTTGTTTTGAGGATCAAATAAGATAACCGTAAAGTACTTAGCACAGTGCCTGGCACATCATAGGTAGTTTTTCAGTTGTGTCCAGCTTCCTGTCTTGGCAAAAATACTGGAGTGGTCTGATATTTCCTTCTCCAGTTCATTTTACAGATGAGGAAACTGAGGCACAAATAAGATTAGCTGTTTTGCCCAGGATCACACAGCTAATAAATGTCTATGGCTAGATTTGAACCCAGGAAGAGGAGTCTTCCCAACTATCTACAGTGTCCCCTAAAAATACTAGAGTAGTTTGTTATTTCCTTCTTCAGCTCATTTTGCAGATAAGGAAAATGGGACAAATAGGGTTAAGTGACCTGCCCAGGATTACCTGGTGAGAAAGTATCAGAGGTTAAATTTGAACTCGGGAAGATGAGTCTTCCTGACTCCAGGCCTGGCACTCTATCTACTGTGCCACCTAGCTGCCCAGTAGATGCCATTCAAATGATGTCTCTTATTGTTCCTTTAAAGTTAGCCTGGCTCTAATATCCTCCAACAGTGCCCTAAACATAGTAGGAACTTAGTAAATATTGTTTGGTGGACTGAAATGTAGTCATTTCATAAAACTCCTTGAGATCTTCAACCCCAGCTGAGACATTCATCCCACAACCAATAAAAAGACTCTCTGGCCTAGCTATCATTTTTCTTAACATGATTTAGCCTGATCTGGGTATAGTATTTTACATGGGATCAGAGACTTTGTACTAGAAGGAACTTTAGAGTCATCTGGCTCAAACCCCCTCATTTTACAGAAGAAGAGAGGCTAAGTAACTTACCCAGCCTCATATTCGAACCCATGTTCTCTGACTCCAGGGGCAGCTAGGGGACACAGAGGAGAGTGCCACCCCTAGAATCAGGAAGATAGGAGTTCAAATACATAGCCTCAGATACTTACTAGTCATGTAACCCTGGGCAAGTCACTTCACTGCATTTGCCTCCATTTCCTCATCTGAAAGATGGACTAGAGAAGGAAATGGCAAGACCACTCCAGTATCTTTGCCAAGAAAAACCCAAATAGAGCCGCAAGTCAGATGCTCCTGATAAAATGACTGAAAAACAATGACCTCTGGACTTCAGATCTAGTTAATCCTGATTCCTCTTCTGTATCCCTGGGCCTCATCATTATGGAATTTTTCCATTCCTTGTCCTGCTTTTAGAAATGGTGGAGTTATTCCAGGAATTAGGATAGTTGAATGATGTGATGATATGCCATAGGTAACTGAAACTGCCTCCAAGCAGGAAAATCGACAATGAAAGCGGCTGGTTAGCATGAAAGATATTCATCTTGTCTCATAGTTTTAGACATTACAAAGATGCCATGGCCAGAGGAATTTTTCCCATCTCCCTCTAATTCATCCAGATAAAAACCAATTAAGATATTTGATTATCTGTGCCTCAAGCTTTGCTCAAACATAAAAGCCCAAACTAACAGCCTTTTTTCTATAGATTTTCCAGATCAATATGCTCTACTCTTTTCCTTAATTGTGCTCATAAGTTTGTCAAAATCAATCTCCATAAATCCATAATTTAATTAACTCTATTCTCATCACCAAAAATGCGGCAAGTCCCTCGTACTTTATTCATCCCAGAGCACACTTAACCAAGGACAAAATCATATATGAAAGACCCAAAAGTATCCCCTGAAGAATGCATTCCTATGCACCATCTCACATAAAAATGAGTCAGCCTCATATGAACTTAAAATAATTGACCAAGACAGTGATACTTAATTGGACATTATTGTAATTAGAAGAGTGGGGACAGCTAAGTGGTTCAGTGGATTGAGAGCCAGGCCCAAAAACATGGGGTCCTGGGTTCAAATCTGGCCTCAGACACTTCCCAGCTGTGTGACTCTGGGCAAGAGTCACTGCTCTTCTGCCTTGCAAGCAATACACAATTTTGATTCCAAGACAGAAGATAAGAGTTTTTCTTTTTTTTTTTTTTAAAGGATCATAGGAAACCTTGGAAGTTATTGAACATGCCACCTAATGTAGAAATCCTTTCTAAGGTATGCTAGACATATGGTCAGCTATCCTCCGCTCAGACACTTCCAGTGACAAGAAACTCATTCCCTCACCAACCCATTTCAGAGTTTGTTTAGTTCTCACACTTTTAGTGACCTTTCTCATCTTTTCTAGCTTCCAACCCACGGATCATAGTTCCATCTTTTGGGAACCCCTCCCCCCCAAAAAAATCCCAATCCCCAAACTTTTTTTCTCACCTGCAGATAGTTAATGGAAGCTACCAAATTTTCCCCTAATCATCTCTTCTCCCAAATAAATCTCTTTGGATCCTTCAGTCCATGGCACAGGATCTAGTACATCAAGCACTTAATGAATGCTTACTTGATTCCATCAATTCAAAGCCCTCCTCTACCCCCTTCTTGGATTCACCTTTGATGAGGAATCCAACCCGATCTGTCTAAGGCTTGACATTGCTTCTTCTTAAAATAGGAGGTCCAGGACTGAACACGGTGCTTCCAGTATGGTCTGACCAGCACAGAGCATCAGGAGAATGATGCTTCCCTTCAGCTGGACCCTGTACTTTTGTTATAACCAAAAACTGTTTGAGAAAGACAATTTGCTCTAGTTCTGGTCAAGCCAACGTAAGCATGCCTACCCAGTTGGGAACCTGGAAAATGTCTGGCTAGGAATGACTCCTCCTAGAAGTGTAGATCTTGACTGAAGGGAAAAGTAAAATCCTAAGGATTTGACTGGAATAGATCCAGGGAATCCTAGCACCTTCTCCTGCATCAACAACCACTGGATGCTATCTATCTATTTCAATTCAATCAGATATAATGCAGCACTGTGTGATTTAAAAAGCACCTTTTAAAAGCTAGAGCTAGATACAAAGACAAAATGAAAAAGTCTCTCCCTTCTGGGGAGAAGCCTAGTCCTACTAGAAGATACAACATTTAGAGAGTCAATTCAGTATAATATGGCTGGAAGAGGAAGAGAACAATAGCCAGAGACAGCTAGATGGCTCAGGGGCTACAGCATAGAACCTGGAATCAGGAAGACATGAGTTCAAATCTAGACATAGGCACATATTAGCTATGTGACCTTGGGCAGGTCACTGAACTTCTAGGTACCTCAATTTCTTCATCTTCAAAAAGGGGATGATAATAGCACCTATTTCCTAAGGTTATGATGAAGTTCAAATGCGGTAATATTATAAAGCACTTAGCAAATTTTAAAGTGCTATATAAATGCTGTTTATTATTATGATTAGGGCCCCTAAGTTGCTCAGTGGGTAGAGTACCAGGACTGGAGTCAGGAATATTTCTTATCCTGAGTTCAAATATGGCCTCAAACCTTTGCGAGCTTTGTGATCCTAGGCAAGTCATTGAACCTTGCTTGTTTCAGACTCCTCATCTGTAAAATGAGCTGGAGAAGGAAATGACAAACCACTCTAGTATCTACACCAAGAAAACCCCCCAAAAAGGGTCACAAAGTCAGACACGACTTACCAACATTATTATGATTAGCAATAGAATTACTGATGGCATTGGGAGAAAGCAGCCTGTAGGCCTGAGGCATCTGAGATAAGGTTGAGGCTTCTAAGAGGATTTCTAAATGAAATGCTGGGGACTAAAAAAAAGTAAGTCAATAATTATTTAACTTAATTTCACATCCTTTGTCACAGAGTGGACTCACACTAGCATGACTACTAATGAATAGTAATTTACCAGGAAAAAAGGAATAACAGTAAAGATGTCAGCCAAGGTCTTTAAAGTAATTGAGGGAGCCATTTAAGGAACCCACGCTACCGTTAGTTCTTTTATTCACATTTTTGCAATCTCCAAGGGCTATGGATTTTCCCCCTCCACAAACAAAAGACCATCTGAGTCAGTTATTATTCTGGACAGATAGAATTAAAATGTTTCTACTTCCTATTTTGGACAGTGCCCTGGCATTTTCACCCTGGCCTCAACATTAAATTTGAAGTGGCTGAGAAATGTTAAGATAAATATGGAATTCAGGGATGAGGAAACAATCCTCCGGATCCAGAGCAGCACCTTCTCAGCAACTAATGCATTAAAATTGTTTCTGAGGGCTACAAGTTAAGTGGGGACATCAAGGTGGCACCATGGATAGAATATTGGACTTGGGATCAGGAAGACTCTTCTTCCTGAGTCCAAATCTACCTTCAGAAATTTACTAGCTGTGTGACCCTGGACAAGTCACTTAACCCTATTTGCCTCAGTTTCCTTAGCTATAAAATGAGCAGAAGAAGGAAATGGCAAACTACTCCATTATCTTTGTCAAGAAAACCCCAAATAGGGTCATGAAGAGTTAGTCACAACTGAAAAATGACTGAATAGGCCTAGTAGTGATATAGCTGGGTCATGAGGTATGCATTTTGGGAACTTTCTGGACATGGAACCAAATTGCTTTCCAGAATGGTCCTACAGTTATCTAAAAGGGGACTAAAAGGAATAATAATCAAGAATATGAAAGGGAAAACATCATTCAGCCCCTCTACTCAGGATTATATAGCAAAAGAAAATGGCCAGAAGCCTATTCTTATTTGGATAGGAGATGTGATTACAAGAGTCAGACTTGATATGACTGAAATGACTAAACAATAAGAAATGAAGTGACTTATCCAAAATGGACCAGTATATTTGAGAGGAAGGACTCAAATCCAAATTTTCATGGCTTCAAGGCAATTTCTTCATCCACTATCCCAGAATGCCTCTCTTCTTAGAGAAACCACATCTAAAACTAATCATTTGGTGAGTGTTATTGGCAATAGTTTTTCTTTCATATTAGTCACCCCATCGATCAATAACCATTTATTAACTACTCTCTATCAAACATGGTGCTAGATTTTGAGGACACAAAAACAAAGAATAAATATTCCTACCATGTTTTAGCTTCCATTCTTCTGGGGGAGACAGCAAGTTGACATAGTGAAAGGGACATCGACTTTCAAGTCAAAAAACCTAGATTCAAGTCCTGCCTCTTCTGCATGCTAATTGTTTGACCTTGAATAAGCCATTTAACTTCTCTGGGCTTCAGTTTCCTCATCTTTAAAGATGAATGTGTTGAACTGACCAGCCTCTGAAGCCTCTCCTATCTCTAATCCTCTGATCTTTGAAATACACACATATGCTCTAATGTTGTGGTCTACTCAATTTTTTTTTTTAACCATCAGAATTCATAGATCCCCTGAAATGTGTCCATAGCCTGATCACATGGGGGTCTGTGGATCCAGATTAAGAACACTTGCTCTAACAACCATAAGTTCTAGGTAAACTGAATTTGATTATCTTTCACAGAGGGAGCTGCTACACTAGGACTTTCCTATGTAGATGAAATCAGAGGTCTAGACATCGCCACAAAAAACAATATAGCTTTGGCTTGTCCAAATTATCTCTGTTCCAACTTTGTCCAAAATGCAGCAGTCAGTCAGATTTTAAAACGTTCTTCTGGGTTGAAAGCCATTAGAAATGTATAATTGTTACTCATGCAGTGGAATGATATAAGCCACTGTCCAACTAACCAAATCTCATTTTTTAAAACCTAATACAATTGTTTGGGGTAATTTTTATTTTACTTGTCCTTTTAAATCTGTTCAAAATTAAATAGAGACAGTGTAAAGGACATTGGATTCGAGGTCAGAAAAACCTCAATTCCATTCTTGGCCATATGTGGTCTTGGGCAAGTCACTTAACATCTCTAAGCCTCAGTTTCCTCAAATGCTTTCTCCAGCTCTACAAGTGTGGTCCTATGAATATTAATTTATGCAGTGATGGAAAACTCTTTTAAATTTGTGCCTTGCTCTCCAGAATACTGAATTACATTTGCCTAGATGACTTTCCTTCATGGATGATCAGAAAGGAAGGATAAAGTAGGGAATGAAGAAATGAAATGGCAAAGAGGCAAAAGTCATGGATCAACTACAGTTTTAAAGTACAATAAGTTGCCAGTATGTCAAATGACTGGGTCATATGTCTGCCAGCAGCTGACATGTAAATATATTTGTCAGGGCGAACATTTTATCTGAGGGCATCTCAACCATCCAAGCATTTCATTCCATTGAAAAAAATCAGTTCCTTGAGTAAATGTTTCCAGATCAAAGAACATGTAACAACAGTGGGAGCTGAAGCCATTACTTAATTTATGTGGACTGAGAATGACAGTATTGTTTTGCTAATATTTCCACATCTTGTTTCCAGAATCAAGTTGCTACATGGCACACATATCAATCAACTGACAAGCATTTATTAAGCACCTATTACATGCAAGAATTCTTGGGCTATTTGAATAGGACAAATTTCGAAAGATATTTTCTTTGCAAAAATAGACCTGCTACTAATTATTCCTTAAGTGCCCTTTGAGGGGAAAGAAATTTATGAAGTTTTGCCCTGTGTGCATATAGTCACACTATTTTTAGTCTAGTCTTCATCTTTTTTCATTAAATTTTCAGATATCATCATTAATAATTATTGTTAATAATACTAAAAACATCTTGCATTTATATAGTGCAATAATAATAATCTATAAATTGCCTTGTTCAAGTGAGAGGCAGAAGAGTGTTTGGAAAAAGGCACTGACTTTATTTTCAATCAGCTTCCTGACTAGTATTTGTTTTTCTAGTGCCTGTGGACAAGTCATTTTCTGTCTCTCACTGTCCCCTATAAAATGGAAGGCGGTAAACTCAGATTTCTGAGCTGTCTTCTGGCTTTAACACCTAATTATAGGGTTCATTGGTTTCCTGCTAAAATCGACTTCTTCTTCTGCCTATTATAATCAAGAGACAATGTCCAGCGTTTTTATATACCACTCCCAAACCATTGTAGTCCCTACCCAGGCCTTATGGTCAGAGAAACACATCTGCATGCAAGAAATATGGAGAATATCCTTTGGCCTAACCAGTTAAAGTAATGGATTCCAGAAGCAACATGGGAGTGTAATAAAATGCAATCGGGGAGAATTATTTGGCATCACTGTGCCAATGATGTTGCATCCCTGCCAAACTAAGGAGGAGGGATAGCAAAGCTGAGGATAGTTGCTAGAAAGCTGGGGCTCAGCTGGGACTTGGCCTGCTGTGGGTAAGGTGGGTGCTTTTCTAAAGAATCCAGGGCGCATCTTCATGTTCTCTCAAGGTGGGGATTTCTTAGGTTTGTCAGCTCTGCCCTGGTGAAGCTTCGGAAAGAAGAACCTTTCAGAGTCTTGTTAGAATTTCTTTTTTTTTTTTAATCAAACAACTGTGGTTTGAAGGTAACAAGGTATTGGGCTATACCATGGGGGCTACAAAAGACACATAAGGTATAGTAACTGCCTTCAGAAAGCTTACAATCTCAGCATAAATCTGTGAAAAGCTACATCTATAGGAAGGAAGCCCTATATTACCATATATTGAAAAGACTGCTAGACTAGGAGATGGAACACCTGGGTTCTCTACATTGTTTTTGGACCCTGCTGTCATTTTGCTACTGGGTCATTGGTTCCTCCCCTCAATCTTCAAGCTTCACAGTGAATGTGAGTCATTATTATAGTAATGATTTCTTGCGATTTTCCTTTTTTTTTTTGTCCAGTTCCTTGATTTCCCTGGTCAGGGAGATCTCTCAGTAAAAAAATACCACACCTACTACTTGTGTGGATTGCCAGCTGCTCCCCAGCTTAATAAGGACTGACCATTTTGAGGTTTCCAAAGTGCATTTATATATGTGATATGAGCCTCAAAATAACCCTGGAAGATGAATGGTATTATCATCCCTGCTTTACAGATGTGGAAACTAAAACTTTTTGGCCATCATATTAATTAAGGAACTAAGGCAGGATCTGAACTCAGGTCTTCTGGACTTCAAGTTCCACACTTTGTCCACTCTGCACCAACTGCCTTTAGGTCACTGGGAGGTCAAATGATGTGGTCTGGATCACAAAACCAGAATGTTTCAGGGTAGAAGACTTGGGTTTCCTGACAACAGCTTGCTACCCTATTTACCATGTCATGCTGCCCCTATACATTGCTTAGTCCATTTTAGGAGAAGGTTAGCCATTTAACATTTCTTCCACCAAGGCTTTACTCCAGGGCCTCATTTGGAGCATGGAGGTAACCTTTGGTTCTTGAATGCAGTGCCGGCAGAGCACCAGTTTTGGCAGATCCTGTTAAGTTGGAAATTTTTCAAATATCCACATCGGAAGAGGTCCAGTTAGGTTCAGAAGAGCTTATCAGCTGGTTGACCACTGCATAATGAATATTTAGAGCCACTGTAGCTCATAGGGGTCATGCCACTAAAATTCAGAGGAGTTGGAATTGATTGAACTCAATCAAATGCCCAATGAGATTTCTTAAATTTGCAAAGGAAGGGGGACAGCTACGTGGTGTAGTGGATAGAACACCAGGCTTGAAATCAGGAAGATTCATCTTCATCAGTTCTAATCTGGTATCAGGCACTTACTATCTGTGGGACCCTGAGCAAGTACTTAATACTGTTTGCCTCAGTTTCCTTAGCTATAAAATGAGCAGAAGAAGGAAATAGCAAACTACTCCAGTATCTTTGTCAAAACAAAACAAACAACAAAAACAAAACAAAACAAACAAACAAACAAAAAAACAACCAAGAAGAGTCCAACATGACTGAACAAAAAGAATAAAATTCAATCACTTCACTTTAAAGGGCAGCTGGGTAGCTCAGTGGATTGAGAGCCAGGCCTAGAAACAGGAAGTCCTGGGTTCCAATCTGGCTTCCTGGCTGTGTGACCCTGGTCAAGTCATTTAGCCCCCATTGCAAGGAATGATAATTAGTATTGATTTTAAGATGGAAGGTAAGACTTAAAAAAAAAAAAGTCAACAAAGCAGATCTACCAAGACTGCTGAATGTCAGGGTTTAAGAAACTTACTTTGTAAAATGTTTTGACTAGCCATGTGGATTGCCCCAACCCTCCTTTCATATCGGATTAGAAGAACACTAAATTTGGTATCAGAAGATATTAGTTTGAATCTCAATTCTGTCAATGGGCACATAATTGGTATAATAGTCAGAGTACCACGCTTAGAGTCAGGAAGACCTGAGTTCAAATTTGGCTTCAGATACTCCTTAGACTGTGTGAGCCTGAACAAGTCATTTTACCCTGTTTGCCTCAGTTTCCTCATCTTTAAAATGAACTGGAGATGACAAATGGCAAATCACTCCAATATCTTTGCCAAGAAAATCCCAAATGGGGTCTTAAGGAGTCAGATTGGCTTACTGTTCTTCTTCTTTGAACCAATACAAAATATTGATTCTAAGAAAGTATAGATTAAAAAAAATTTAAGGGAGGTATGACAGGTATTTTATCATCCCTATTTTATGGGTGGGGAAACCGAAGACCCATAATTCAAAATTAATTGCCCATGCCCTCACAACTTGGGTTAAGGGTTAGAGACAGCAATTGTTCCTAGATCTCTTCTGATTCTCAAATCCCTCATTCTTTCCTACCTAACACATTTCAGCATCCTCTAACTCTGAGAGTTGGGAGACAGTTTTGCTTAATAAGTTTCGCCGGCTACAATTGCAGCCTCTTCTTACTTTGTTCTCTGGGTCTCAAAGAATTCCAGTCCATGATCATTCATATATAGCTGCTTCCATTGGCAGAAAAATATAAGATAAAAATTGTTCGTCTGATGCCCAGCCTTGCCAGTGACCAGGTAGCTAGCTATAGGTAATCATTGAACCTTTATATACCTTTCTGGTAACAGAAAAGGTTCTCTTTAGCCTCCCTGTTATCCCTTGTCCTAATATAACCACAAATGAACTAAAGAAAAAAAACAAAAAAACAAAATCTAGTATAATAGTTAACATCCTAAGAAGTTATGTGCTAACCCAGGAAAAAGCAAAGTATTAATTACCTTTACTTGAACATGTTTAATGGTTGGTCCATTGCTCTCAGGCTCTCATTAAAGACAGATTTTATCATAGGGGTAGATTTCAGCAACAAAAACTGCAAATAGAAATGAAGCTTTTCCAAAAATGCAATGAGGCTGTTGAAGGAGACAGCATGATTCTCAGCAGTAAAGATCATTCAACAGGCAAAATGGCCACTTGTCAGGAATGTTTCAAGGGTATTCTTCTTCAGGTATTGATTAGACTAGATGATCTGAGAGTGCCTACTACTCTTAGTAGATTCTTTAAAAACAAACAAACAAAAAAAAAAAAACCTCTTATCTTCTGCTTAAAATACTGTGTATTGGTTCCAAGAAGAAGTGAAGTAAGAAGGACTAGACAATTGGAGTTAAGTGACTTGCCCAAGGTCACACAGCTAGGAAATGTCTGAAGCTAGATTTTAACCCGGGACTTCTGGCCTCCAGGCCTGACTTTCTATTCACTGAGCCTCCTACCTGCCCACTATAGCTGATATATATATATATATATTTTTTTAATGTGAATTCATTTAGGAAAAAAAAAACTCTTACTTTCTTATCTTAGTAACACTCTTTAGATAGAAGGGCAAGGGCTAGACAAATATGATTAAATGACTTGCCAAGGTCACAGCTAGGAGGTCTCTGAGGTCACATTTGAACCCAGGTCCTCTTGACTCTAGGCTGGGTGCTCTCTCCACCTATCTGCCCCCTATGGCTAATTTTTGTTGTTTTTTTTTTTTAAAGAGGAAAGCCAATGTGAAATTCTGAAAAGAGTGCTGGACTTGGAAGTCAAAAAAGACCCAGTGATAATTTGTCTCTTAACTTACACAAGCCATGAGACCATGGGCAATTTGTTTTCTGTCTTCAGCCTTTGGTTTCCTCATCCATAAAATGGGGATGATTAATATCCAAAGTATCTTCTTCCCCAAGTTGGTACAGATCAGATGAAATGACGTTTGGAAAGGGCTTTCTAAATCTTAAAGGCATGGCTAAACTTTCATCATCTTAAGTATTAAAGCCTATGTTTCAGGTCATGCCATTCATTCTGCATAAGTGAACTTGATGGAGACTAAGCAGATGATTGACACTGTTTCCCCTTCTATGAAAAATTGAAAGAAGGTTTAGTGATGTGCACAGGTGTGAGCTGCCTAGTTTTTCCAATTCCACCATCTGGGGGCAAGCAGAACTCTCATATGACAAAACTCAGATCAAAGGAAGACTCAAGACACAAAAATGAATTAGAATTGCTTGAAAGGCCATCTTTGAACAGAGGCAGGAGATTTAGGTAGAAACATTCCATGATAACTTGCCAGTTCTGTAGCCGGATCTTGCATGATTTTGACATGCGGTTCTCAGGAGATTGGTTTAAGTCCAGTTTTGTATGGATTTGGGTGGCAGGAGGAAAGAGGCTAAATTAAATTATGACCTTGGGAACATTAGCTCTGCTTGATCAAGAGCAAGATGAGGAGGAGGCTAGGTGACTCAGGGGATAGAGAGGCCTGGAGACAGGAGGTCCTGGGTTCAAATCTGACCCCAGACACCTATCTCCTGGTTGTGTGACCCTGGGCAAGTTACTTAACTCTCACTGCTTAGCCCTTACCGTTATTCTGCCTTGGAACCAATAGACAGTATTAATTCTAAGATGAAATGCAAAGGTTTAAAAAAAAAAGTCTGTGATGCAAATCTGTCAAGATAAGGGTTGCTGAATGCCAGGTTTAGGAAATTTACTTTAGATTTAGATTGGAGTTTGAATCTAGATGGTATAGTTAGTAGTCAGCATACCAAGCCTAAAGGGTTCAAACTAACCTCAGACACTTACTAGCTGTGTGACCTTGGGCAAGTCACTTAACCTTCTTTGCCTAATCTATAATATGAGCTGGAGAAAGGAATGGCAAACCACTCCAGCACCTTTGCCATGAAAACCCCCAAATAAGTCACAAAGAGTCAGACACAACTGAAAAACGACTGAAGGATAACAAATCTCTCACTGCTTCTAGAACCTTGTATTTCACAGTTGCCTCCTATAGTCTGTTTCCTCACCAATAAAATAAAGGAGGCAGACTAGATAAATTCTAAGACCCCTTGCATTACTTCATCCTAGTATCTTATTAAGAATTTGGATTCCTAGTTTGCTAAATGAGTTCAAAAGTCAATCCTACGCCATAGTTAAGGCTGGTTGATGTAAAGTCACAATACAGTTGATCTCCTTTGGCAGTCAGAATCAAGTGGGGCATGATAACAGCCTCTCAGTCTTGCAACAGAGATGGCATCAGGATGAACTCAGGGAATTCTAGAATCTCAGCTGTGCAAGTCAATAGGAAAGCCTCTGAAGGCATTTCAGGTTTTTTAGGGATAAATGCCCCACATTTGTCAAATTTCAGGCCTTTTGAATCTAGTTATATATTCAGCATATTGTTGTCTATAATATAGATTTATGTAGGCATATTAGGAACCCTAGGAGATAGCCAGCCCCTTGGGAAATGGTGTGTCTTCTTTAATTTTATATCCCTCCCAGGACCTATCAAAGCAGATTGCACAGAATAGATTTTGACTTAATACTCTTGTAGTAGTCTGGGGATGTGGAAAGAATTCTGACTTTGGAGCCAGAAGACCTGGATTCCTCATATGATGGCTTTTCTCACTTTGATTTTTTAAAAATGTGAGCTATTATTTTTTTCCCCAAAATCCTCCCTGAGTGAGAAATCCTTTTCCCCCAACCCTTACCCCACCACCTCCAGTGGCCTCTCCTTCCCAGGGGAATGTAAACTTCTGGAAAGTAGAGACTATTTTTTATTTGGTATCTACATTGCTTAGTTTAAGTATTTACTGAGTGAATGAATGCATATTTTGAACAAATGCTAGATTGGACAGTGGACCATGAGCCATCCTTCAGAGAAACAAGGGGACTTTCTGATGTGAAATATGGAAAGAACCAACGTTTTCTTCTAGGTTTGAATATTTTTCCAATCATTACCATCACTTCCCGTCCCCCCCAGTTATTAATCCCAGGTGTTTTCTTTAATAAAATGCAAAGGGAACATAGACTTCTATTCCAACAGAAGTTGTATTCATATGTAAATGCAAATGAAATCCATTTCTGCATTGAATTTTGGAATCCTCTGGGAGAACTGCTTTGAGGTCATTATTGTGTTCCACCTCCTTCCCCTTTAAAATTATGCCTCTAAAAATTGACTCACAAGAAAGTATTGTATATAATAGACAAATTTCCTGGTCCAAGATAATGGAAGATCAGATAATAGCTTTCCTGTGTAAATAGGTTCTGATTCTGTTAAAGGCATATTGTCTCAACATGGAAGGCTACAAATTAAAACTATATCAACAGATGCCCAAGTACCAAGTGATCTTTGATCTTTCCATTACTAAAAATCAGACATCAGCTATTTGTTTTGTTGCAGTGCAACATATTTCCTTAGGATTGCTTCTTTGTTTATTGGATCCAGTAAAAGAATTTTGTCTGCCACAGACAGTTGCAAAGTTAAATTTTACTCAGGGTGGCATCCTAGAGTCCAGTAATCTTCACTGGCTCTTCCCCATCTCTGGAATTCTCTTATGGTCTCCCTCAATGGCTTCCTTTAAGTTCCAGCTAAAATTTTACCTTCTGTAAGCCTTTTCCAATTTCCTTTAACACTACTGCCTTCCCTCAGCTGATTATTTCCAATTTATCAATTTATTTAGAGTTGTTTGTATATTAGCATTTTCCTATTCCATTGGGAGCTTCTTGAGAGCAGGGACTATTGTTATCCAATTGTTATCCAGTTTGACTGCAACTTGGAGCTCAGTTTGTGAAATGTGGTTGGAAAGGTAGACTGCTTTGGTGGGCTCTTTTTTTTTTTTTGCTTGTCTTACTGACCTGGTATGAAAAGAAGTAAGCATGGAGATTCTCTGAGTTTGCTTTTTTCAAAGGAACACACAAAACTGAATCAAGTCTGAGCTCGTCCGTGCCAGACACTTGAGGAGGGGTATTCATTCCTGCCACAAAGAGATTTTCTCAGTCCAGAGAGTCATCTACCTAAAAGTTCTTGATTAATTAGGAAATAAAATAGCTCTGAGAAAGGCTTATACCCAAGAGTTCAGTGGACATATTGGAATTATCCAGATCACTGAAGCCATAACTTTGCTTTTTTATCTAGGTAACTGATGCTCAAGATTTTGATCTGAATAACCAGGATAGTTAGTGTGTATGGACTTGTCCGGAGAAGACTTTGCTTATATTGGTAGGCATAACCTGTTACATAAAATGGTATGATACAGTCATAAGAATTGAGTAGGTCTGGGTTCTCGTCCCAGATCAGCCATTAATTGGTTGTATGACTTGGACAAGAGACCTTACTTCTCTGGGCTTCAGTTGTTGTTTGGTTGTTTAAGTCGTGTTCAATTCTTTGTGACCCCATTTGGGGTTTTCTTGGCAGAGACACTAGAGTATTTTGCAGTTTTCTTCTCCAAATCATTTTACAGATGAGGAAACTGAGGCTAAAAGGGTTAAGTGATTTGCCCAGAGGCACCCAGCTAGTGTTTGAGGCCAGATTTGAACTCAAGAAGAAGAATCTTCCTAACTCCAGGCTAGAAACTCTATCCATTGTACCATCTAGCTGCCAAAATGATCTCTAAGGTCCCCTTTAACTCTGGGGCTTTCTCTGATTCTCAGAGAATTGATTTATATGGAACCAAGCTTTCTGTAGAATTTGTATGTTGTGTTCTTGGAGCTCAATACTAGGAAGTCCCAAGCTTCTAAGAAAGGATAAGGGGACTATGTGGTTATGGCTCAGATTTGATGAAAGCTTCAATAAAAAAGGGGGGGGGGCGAGGGGGTTGGCATCAGTTTAATTCAGTTGCCTGAATTATAATAAAAACTGTATTCATACAGTTTCCCAAAAGTCATGGGGGCAATTTGAAGTTCTATTAAAATTTCAAATCACACTATGACTTTAGGAACAATTTTTATAGTGTTTAAAGGCTTGTTCATCTGATTTCCCCACAGCAACCACATGGGGTAGATGCTATAAATATTAGTATCCCCATTTTACAGACAAAGAACTGAGGGCTGAGGACATTTAAGCAACTCATCGGGGTCACAGAGCTAATAAGTGTCCAAGGCAGAATTTAAACCCAGAGCTCTCCAAACTCGCAGTCCAGCACTTTCCCCTCTGCACCCTGCTGCTGCTTCTCAATAGAAAGTTATTGAATGGTTTTCTTGTTTGTTTTTTTCTGTGTGTTTATTTTGGTGGATTCTTTTTTAAATTAGCGGGTTGTCTCTTTTCCATCAGCCAACAACATCTGTTTCTACGGAGAGTGTTCTTATTACTGCTCCACCGAACATGCTCTGTGTGGGAAGCCCGATCAAATAGAAGGGTCTCTAGCAGCCTTCCTGCCCGACCTGTCCCTGGCAAAGAGGAAAACTTGGCGAAATCCATGGAGACGCTCATACCACAAACGCAAAAAAGCAGAGTGAGTCACTCCCTTCTGCCAGCTGGTGGGAGACAGCAAGAGGAAAACAGCTCTCGGCTCAGGCAGGGGGGCACCGGAGGCTAGGAACTCCACTCCGGGACGGCTATGAAAAGCTCCTAACCCACTACAAAGAACTTCTCTTCTCCCGTCCCGTCCCCTCCCCTCCCCTTCTGGCTCCCCCCCTTCTCCCTTATCCTCCCCCTCCCCCCCCTTCCTCTGCTATCCTCTCCCCTCACCTCCTCTGCTGCCCTCTCCTCCCCTCCCCTACTCTCCTTTCCCCTCCTGTCCTCGACAGTCCTCTCCTCTCTTCCCCTCCCCTATTCCCCTACTCTCCCTTTCCCTCCCCTCCTCTCTGCTTTACTCTCCTCCCTTCTCCCTTCCCCTCTCTCCTCTCCTCTCCTCTCCTCTCCTCTCCTCTCCTCTCCTCTCCTCTCACTTACCTTCCCTTCTGGGGGTACTTCTCTCCTCTTCCTCTTTTCCTTTTTTTTTTTTTTGGGGTAAAAGGATTTCTCACTTTGAAGCCAACCTCGTTGATTCCTAAAAGAAGGCAGCAGGGAAGGGTGAGGCAAACCTAAATTCACAAAATCTAAGAAATCCAGAATGATTTTTAAAATGAAATTTAAAATACTGATGTAGGCCATGAGTTGGGATCATATCTAGAACAGAACTCAAGTAACACATTTTTCGTACTACTGGCAATCTGGTGAATGAAACCTACAGACCCCTTTCTCATAAGAATGTTTTTAAATGTATAAAATACAACACAAAGGAAACCAATTATATTGAGATACAGCTATCAATATATTGCCAACTTTACAAAATTTTACAAATTTGTACAAAATGTTTATAAAATTTTTAAACAAAATTTACATTATTGTAATACTTTTTACAAAATTTAAGAACCCCTGCTCTTCAAGGCAGATGGCTTAAGAAGCCATCTAGTGCTTCTTCATGCAATGAATGTGAAAATTGATGCCAGTAGAATTAAGTGACTTGGCAAAAGCCACTGAAATTAGTGAAACTGCCCATTGCTTTGGAAAGTTACTCAGGACTGGGGCTGGAATCTTGGCTCAGTCTCTTACTACCCATGTGAGTAGGTCACTTAACATTTCTAGACCTCGGTTTCCACATTTGTCATATTAAAGAGTTGGACTAGATGATTTCTAACCTCTTTTTCCATTTTGGAATAGTGAATGTATTCTATTTTCTGCATAAGGGTTAGTTGTAATTCATCTATTAATTTTGCAAATAAGTAGGTTAAACAAGACCCTTGCCATCTTGTTTATATTCATTCTTTTGTTTAATAAACCCAATCTTTGAGATGGTAAAAAGGCAAATTTCAAGCACCTGACTAATTTATTTAAAAAAAAAAAAAGGATTAGAATCCAAATGAATGAGGCTTTATTTTCCCTAATGATTAAAATAAGTGAGTCTTTAACTGGGACATCAAAATTTTTCTATAGGAAGGCTTAGTTGTAATAGTATTTATAAAGAAATAAAAGAGAATCATTGGGTCTAAGAAAACCTTTTTAGGGAATAGAAAGGAGAACAGTTTTGGGAGGCTTCCTCACCCATTAGAACTGGCCACAGAGAAAGCTGGGAAGTTGGTGAAATAAGATTTGGTAACCCCCATTTATGTTTCCTGAATCCATTGCCTATCTATCCACCCTGTACTTTACCCTTGTCAATCTCATTATCCTCTTTAACATCTTTACTGTCTCTTTCAACCCATAAACCTCCCTCCCTTACCTCTACACACACAGCAAGGATAGCTGCCCTCACATTCTGCTGCTCTTTTCTTTGTAAAAAAAAAGAAGTGATTTAATCAATGAATTCATACATAAGGGCTATCTAATTAATATGTGAGCCTTCTCCCCAGAGTTATTGGATAGAGCATCCTTAGGGGAAAGCAGTACTAAATCAAAGGAAAGAGTTAGTAATGATAGAATTTCAGACAGGAGGCTAGGTGGGGGCAGACTTAGTGGATTGAGAGCCAGGCCCAGGAACAGGAGGTCTTGGGTTCAAATTTAGCTTCAGACACTTCCCAGCTGTGTGACCCTGGGCAAGTCACTTAACCCCCCTTGCCTAACCCTTTGTACTCTTCTGCCTTGGAACCAATTGATTCTAAAACAAAAGGTAAAGTTGTTTATTTGTTTTTTTAAGGATGTCAATAAGGGGAGAAATGCACTTCCCCATAAGGCTGTCTGTCCTCTATTTACTAAGGTCTCCCACTTTTTCCTACCAACTGGGCCCCAAATACTCCTCTCATTGAAATATTCTACTCATTGTCCTGAGCCCAATAGATGTTAGTACTGATTTTAGTCCATAGAATCTGTTGTACTTTGGGGCAGAGGGGTGTATGTCTGTATGTACATTAACACAGGCTAGTCTCCCTAAGGTTATGTTACTGTCATAACTGAGAACTAAAGGGAAACTGTATAGAGAAAATAGGTCTCAGAACCCAAAAGGAAGGAAAGTTAAGGAATATAGACCTGGCCCAGTCCCAAGAGCCTTGATTTTTAGACAAGTATATCCTACCAATGAATAGAACCATATGACTAAAGGGATTATCCAGAGGTGATTTCATCTACCTTCCTATCCTCAGAGGCCAGTAAAAAACATCCTTGAGAAATATTACCTACACTAATCTTGAAAGATGGTATCAAAACCATTCCAGAAAAATGGTATCCTCTCTATTCACAAGGAACTTACCACACTGTTCTTGGTAATTTATTTTTTCAAAAATATGTTTATATACTTTATTAAACATTTCCCAATTATATTTAAAAACATTAATGATTTTTTAAATATTGAGTTGCAAATTCTCTTCCTCCCTTCCCAATGCCCTTCTTGAGAAGGCAAGAAGTTATTATCAATTATACATGTAAAATCTCCAAAACACATTTCTATAATAGTCATGTTGCAAAAGAAAACACAAACAAAATAATACAAAAATAAAGTTTTAAAAATGTATATTTCAAATTAATTTCAGAGTTTATCAATTCTCACTTTCTCGAGGTAGACAGCAATTTTTCATCATGAGATCTCTGAAATTGCATTGGATCATCACTGTCTTGATCACAGTAACTAAGGCTTTCACAGTTGATCATCATTACAATATTGCTATTATTGTGTACAATCACCTCCTGGTTCTGCTCTCTTCACTTTGAATCACTCCATACAAGTCTTCCCAGGTTTATCTGAAGCCATCCCCCTTGTCATTTCTTATAACACAAAATATTCCATCACAAGCATATATACTATAGTTTATTCAGACATTCCCCAAGTGATGAGTATATCTTCAATTTCCAATTCTTTGCCACAACAAAAAGAACTGCTATAAATACTTTTGTATAGATACCTTTTCCTTTTCTCTCTCTCTTTTTTTTGGAGCAATAGACACTGCTAAGTCATTGGGCATATTTCCAAATTGTTCTCCAGAATAGCTCACAACTCCCCCAACAAATTAATGTCCCACCTTTTCTACATCCTAAGCATTTGTCCCTCTTCTTTTGTGTAATGTTAACTATTCTGATAGGTGTGAGGTGGTATTTCAGAGTTGTTTTATTTTGCATTTTTCTGATCATTAGTATTTAAGAACATTTTTATATGATTATTGATAGTTTTGATTTCCTCTGAAAATTACCTATTGACTATCCTTTGAGGATATCCTTGATATCCTTTGACTATCAACTGGGGAATAGTTCTATTTCAAAAATTTGACTTGGTTCCCTATATATGTGAGATATGAAGTCTTTATCAGAGAATCTTACTATAAAATTCCCCCTAGTTTTCTATTTTCTTTCTAATTGTGGCTACATTAGTTTTGTTTGTGCACAAGATTTTTTTTTATTTCATGTAATCAGAATTAATCATTTTATATCATGTGATGCTCTCTATCTCTTGTTTGGTCATAGACTCTTCCCCTATCCATTGATCTGACAGGTACATCTTTCCATACTCCCCTAATCTGCTTGTGATATCAATCTTTGTGTCTAAGGAATTTATCCATTTTAACCTTATCTTAGTATATATAGTGTGAGATACTAGTCTATATCTGATTTGCACTTTTCCCAGAAATTTTTGTCAGATATTGAATTCTTACCTCTAACACCTGGATCTTTAGGTTTATCAAACACTCCATTACTATAATCATTTACTATCTTATCTATTTCACTGATCTACCACTCTTTTCTTAGTCAGTACCAGATTGTTTTGATGATTACCACTTTGTAATATAGTTGGAAACCTGTAACTTTTAGGTTTCCTTCCCTTACATTTTTTTCATTGATTTCCTTGATATTCTTGACCTTTGCTCTTTCAGATGAATTTTCTTACTATTTTTTCTAGCTTTATAAGATAATTCTTTGGTGATTTGATTGGTAAGGCACTGACTAAGTAAATTAACTCAGAATTGTGGGTTTTTTATGTTGAGTCAGCTTACCCACAAACAATTAATATTTTTCCAATTATTTTCATGTCTATATTTGTGAAAAGCATTTTGTAATTGTCTTCATATTATTTCTGGGTTTGTCTTGGCAGTGACTGCTATTTGTATAGGCAGAAAGTCTCTAAGTTTGAAATTTTAAGTCATTTCCTCTTGTTTTAGTCTTCTCTCAGGAAGCAGTTCCCCAAAGCTGATTTATTGGGTCCCCAATTGTCCCTAAAATAGATTGGCTCATTCCTAAGATGAGAATTGCCTTCATGCCAATTGTTCCTTTCAGATGGGAAGTGGACCCTGATTACTGTGAAGAGGTGAAGCAGACTCCACCATACAATAGCAACCGCATTCTGGATATAATGGACATGACCATTTTTGATTTCTTAATGGGTATGTGTCTGATCCTGTTAAATTAACTATAAAAAGAACTTGAATTATTGGGAGGGCCATGTGTAACCAAGCAATTTTTGAAACACAGCATGAATATATGAGCCATAAATTTTACAGAATGCCAACCTACATGAGTAACAAATAGATTAAAACCATCAAATATTAACACAGATGTATTGTTAAAAATCACAGAGCGTAATGCTGCAGCTTGTTATTTCTACGAAATAGGGCTAGCAGTTTGAGCCAACACCTTAGATTTACTGTTTTTATTTTAGTCCTTACTGCTTAGAGACTGTATATTAGGGGAGTAAGAAATATCCTTCTCTATATGAGAAGCTAATATCTCATATTTACTTCCTTGAATTTTCAGCATCCAAGATTCAAAGCTTTTTCTGCTTCCCTTCACAGGAAATATGGATCGACATCACTATGAGACCTTTGAAAAGTTTGGCAATGAAACATTTATTATTCACTTAGACAATGGAAGAGGGTAAGAGTTCCTTGTTCTTCTGGCCAAATGATAGAATTGTAACATCTCCATCTATCTGTATATTCAACTTCCAAAAACCTCAAATGTCCGGTAGCCTGGATGAAAGTTTTGTTGTTCAGTCATTTCAGTCTTGTCCAACTCTTCATGATTCCCATTTGGGGTTTTCTTAGCAAAGACACTGGAGTGGTTTGCCATGTCCTTATCCAGCTTATCTTACTGATGAGGAAACCAGGGTAAATGGTTAAGTGACTTGCATAGGATCACACAGCTAGTAATGGTCTGGGGCTAGATTTAAACTCAGGTTCTTCTCACTCTAGGACTGACATTTTATCTACTGCCTTCAAAGTTAAGAAAAAAACTATGAAAATAATTGAAAGGCAAGAGAAATGTATTACAAAGTCCAGGCACCTTTTTCTTTTAGAAGAGTTAGAGCCACAGATCCATTAACCTAAAAGCACATGTAAACTTGAAAATAAATTAAAAAATTTAAATGTAAAATAAATCATCCTTGGGAAATACAGTAAAAATGGGCTAAAAGTGGCATTTAGCTCTGAGAGAAAAAGACAGAAAGGTTTTAAGATCACCAATAGACTGGGACAATTTAATATAGGGTCAAACAGCATCTTGTTTCCCTTAATATCAAATAAGCAAATATGTGTACTTTGCAAATCTTATATAAGTGGTATCTAGGTGAGGAAGTAGAGTACCAGCTCTGAAGTCAGGAAGAAAAGACTAATTTTCCTCTCTTCAGTTTTAGCTTCAGATACTTGCTAGCTTTATGGCCCTGGACAAGTCACTTAATCCTATTTACCTCAGTTTCCTCATCTGTCAAATGAGCTGGAAAAGGAAATGGCAAAAAACTCCAATATCTTTACCAAGAAAACTCCAAATGGAGTTACAAAAAGTCAAACATGACTTAACATTTATTATTCATTGCCAAGCACTGTGCTAAGAATTTTACAAACATTGTCTCATTTGGTCTTTATAAAAATCCAGGGAAGTAGTAATAGTATTAGCCCCATCTTACAGATGAGAAAACTGAGGCAAACAGGGTTGAGTGACTTGTCCAAGGTCACACAACTAGTAAGTGTAAGGCCAGATTTAAACTCAGGAAGATGAGTCTTCCTGACTTCAGCCCTAGCACTCCATTCACTATGCCACCTAGCAGCTCTAACTCCTTAAAGTGTTGGTATGTTTATTAAGTTCTATTTAAGATCCAAGAAACTGTGCTACCAGCTGCATTAGAAAGATTTCCCACTCAAATGGGTAAAATAAGAAATGCTTGGATCCACAAAACTGAAAGCTCCAGTTATCTGGAAAATTCATTTATGTAGAACACCCCATTCCACAGTGAAACTGGATAAATGAGCCGTTACTGTAATTATACTATACAGTAAACTATTTGACAGTTCATATCTCCCTGAATTTCCATCTTTACCCAACAACTCTGTTCATTCAACTGTGCTTTCTCTTTTTCTGGTCTAGTCAACTCAACAAAACTCCAGTCAGCTCCCATATAATGACAGGCTTCTCTTGTGCTTGATTTCCTAGAACACACGTAGATGCATTCTTGACAATCTGTGACTCCCAATTTGACTATAGATATATATTTCTTGCTTAAAATAGGTTTGGAAAATACTCCCATGATGAGCTCTCCATTTTGGTGCCTTTAAATCAATGCTGCAGGTGAGTCTCTTTGTGATTTACTTCCAAATATTAATGAACTATTTTCTTCATCAATGATGACTAGAAACAGTGCTGACAAAATTAAATCAGCTGGGTGACTCCAAGGATAGAGAGCCAGGACTACAGATGGGAAGTCTTGGATTCTATCTGTGTGATCTTGGGCAAGTCACTCAACCCCCATTGCCTAATCCTTACTGCTCATCTGCCTTAGAACTAATACACAATATTGATTTAAAGTCAGAAGGTAAAGGTTTAAAAAATAAAATAAAATCTGACCTCAGACACTGGGGAAGTCACTTGACCCCCATCCCCTACCCCTTACCACTTTTCTGCCTTAGAACCAAGATGCAGTAGGGTTGAAAGAGATACACACATAAATAAACAAACAAACAAAACAAAGGAATGAATGAATGAACAAATTAATAAGCAAATGAATGAATGAATAAACAATTACATAAATAAATAAAACAGCTATTCTTCCAAACCCAGTATGATAAGCAGAGCTGTAACTAGTCCAGGACAAATGGAGCTTTGCCCATGTCACCAGCATTCAGTGGGGGAAGCATGCTTACTCCTGAGAAAGGTGTATATCTTTTACTCAGCACTTAGCATCCATATGCCTCCTGAATTCTCTGACCCTCTATGGAGCAATACTACCACACAGCCTAGCCCCCTTGGGGATCCCATTGTTGTGACAGAGCTTCACTTCTCTACTAACTCTGATGGAGAATGAGGGCTAGACTTTCTAAGGGATAATTGTCCTTTCTGATTCTGCTGTACCCACTGGGGGGTCCATCCCTTCAACCCTAAGTGAAATTACTCCAGAGACTTACCACTAGTTATACCTCTGATCACAAGCAAAGCGAGACATGGCATGTCTCCTGCTGTATTAGGCTACGTTGGTACAGAATAATGTAGGAGAATTTATTCTTCTGAACCTCTATGCTTTTGGAGTTGCTATTCAACATCACCTTCTGATTGAGTTAAGAACAAGCTTTATCTATATAAGAGAGATGTATAAGCACTCTGGGAGATTACCAGAAGCCTCGTGCTCCCTGGCACCTGGAAGATGCTGCCTCTTGTCTCAAGGGATTCCTGATGTTCTGAAGACCAGCCTCTGACCTGGACCATGTTCAAATCTGGCCAATCAGATAGACCCAGGAAAGTGACATCATTGAATCAGCAAGTTCAGATTAGGGAAAGGAAGTCTGCCTCTTTGACACAGAAAGGACAGTGAGATGAGCTGGAGCTCAGGTTAGGGAGGGGAGGAGGTGTGCAATATGTGACTGGTGCCTTTTTTTTCTCTGACTTGCTTTTAATTATTTAACAAATAATCATAAATTAAGATAACTCCAGAGAATTTTAATCTTGACAAATGTTTCATTTTGAGAAAAATAGCAGCCAAATTTTTAAAAAATCAGCTATTTGGAGAATTATTTATTAGTTTGTTTTCAAAATAAAAAGGTTTATCAGTCATTGAAATTTAGAACTAGATGAGATCCAAAGAGATCACAAAATCCAATACTTTATTTTATGGATAAAGAAAAAGCAGTCCAGAAAGAGTAGGAATTGTTTTGTTCTCTGTATTTGTTTCCTTACACCTAGCAGAGAGTGTGGCTTTATAAATGCTTGTCAATTGACTGATTGATTACTTCCTTAAGATCTCTCAGTAAATGAGAGATGAAACTGGAATTAGAAATCCCCTCTCCTGAATTTTGAGATATTGGAAATAAGAGCCATTCATCCCCCAAGAGATCTTTCTTTCTTTTTTTTTATTATTTTTTAAAATTTTTATAAAAACCCTTACCTTCCATCTTGGAGTCAATACTGTGTATTGGCTCCGAGGCAGAAGAGTGATAAGGGCTAGGCAATGGGGGTGAAGTGACTTGCCCAGGGTCACACAGCTGGGAAGTGTCTGAGGTCAGATTTGAACCTAGGACCTCCCATCTCTAGGCCTGGTTCTCAATCCACTGAGCTACCCAGCTGCCCCCAGAGATCTTTTTTCTATGTTAAGGAGATAGAGAAAGTAGCTGGGTGCCTGGGGAGACTTTTGACAGGGGAGTGGTAGGTAATAAGTTCTTCAAGGTGACCCACTTAAAATGAACCCTAACTTAAAGCAGCTTTAAACCCTTTATTTTTAATCATCACTTTCCATCTTAGAATCAGTACTGTGTATTGGTTCCAAGTCAGAAAAATGGTAAGGACTAGGCAAACATGATTAAGTGACTTGCCCAGGGTTACACAGCTAGGAAGTGTCTGAGTCAAATTTGAACCCAGGTCCTCTGAATTCCAGGCCTGATACCTTATCCTCTTTGCTACCTAGTTGCCCTCAAACCAGTGTTCTTTCAAGAGAAAAGGTTTTGTTGGGATAGTCTGGATGGATCTCTGAGAAATCAGTTTTACGTATCCCTAACCCTCATTGCCCATTCATCTACCTTCCCATCCAAATTTCTCCCACATCGCAGATGAAATTATATTGAATTGATAAGCAATGCCTTCTAAGGACTCAGAGAAGTTCTGTGAAGAGCCTTTGGGAAAGGGTTCTCTAGAGGTTTTCCTCTAATATGCATAAAAAAAATAAACATCATCCTGGATAACATTTTCATTTGTGACATAACTATTTTCCTCAGCAAGAAGTTCATTTAGGGTAGGGTCATAATAATAATAAATACTTACATAACACTTTAAAGCTCACAGAGAACTTTACATATATTATCTTGTTTGATCATCACAGCGTGGACTATTATTATCCCCATTTTAGAGATGAGGGAACTGAAGCTAAGAGGTTAGATTACTTGACTAGGGTCACATAGAAAGTGTCTGAGGTAGCATTCAAACTCAGGTCTTCTTGATTCCAAATCCAGTGCTCTATCCCTTATGCCACTAGTTGTCTCCAAGGATATGTTTTACCTGCTCCCTATGCCATACTGCTGTCTGCTGCACCTTAAAATATAAAATCATCAGCCTGCATTTTAGAGTTGTTTTTATTTACATTATCATAATCATCATGTATGTCCAATTATCTCTGTTCTTTATACTGCTTATCTGTTTTATATAAGTTTTTCCATTCTTCTGTGAATTTTTCTTGCTGTACTAATTAATATTCCATTCATATACAGAACCACTGATTATTCAGTCATTTCCCAATATGTGGGCATCTGTTTTATTTCCAGTTTGGGTTTTGTTTGTTTGTAAGTATTTCTATCACCATTAAAATCTTAAAAAAAAAAATCCTCACCTTCCACCTTAGAATCAATACTGTGTATTGGTTCCAAAGCAGAAGAGTGGTAAGGGCTGGGCAATGGGGGTCAAATGACTTGCCTAGGGTCACACAGCTAGGAAGTGTCTGAGGCCAGATTTGAACCCAGGACCTCCCATCTCTAGGTCTGGCTTTCCATTCACTGAGCCACCCAGCTGTCCCCCCATTAAACGCCATTCTAAAGGCTACATAGTGGTATAGTACTTAGGATTCTGGGTCATGGGTTGGGGGAAGCAGTGTGTGTGGCTCATCCCACTTTCAGATTCTGTATAATTTGTCTTAGAAGTATAATAGAGTCCCAGTGACCCAAGCCGTGGCCCACTGCCCACAATTCATAGGTTGTTGGGACCTTAGCTTGAGAGTTGGAAGGGGCCCTAAGAGAGCCGCCAATCCAACCCTTTCATTTTACCAATGAGAAAATGGAGCCCCAAATGGAGTATGTGCCCTGTCCAAGGGCATATGAGGAATAGGCAACAGAACCAGAATATGCATTCCCAAGTCAGGACTCCAAGTTCATCCCACACTCCTTTTGCCTTCGTAGGATCCAGAGCTGGAAGAGAATGACCAACTAGACCAACTCCCGCCTTACTGGGGAGAAAATAAAGCAGAGCGGGAGAAGTGATTTGGTCCAGATTCTATAGGCAGCAGAGGCAGGAATGACACCTGCCTGGGTGGCCGCAGATCTATTGTCATTTCTTGCCATCAGTCAATTAAGAAGCAGGTGCTGGGGATCTAAAAGCGCAGTGCCTGCCCTCAAGGAACTTACTGTTCTATTGGGGAAAATGGCACCACACCTCAGGCACAAGCATGCCCAAAATGTTTGCAAAGTTAAAGATAAAATCATTCCTACAAGGGGCCCCTTAGCCCGGATGATCAGGCCAATGTGGTGCATTTTGTTCTAACTTTATTACCCTCCTGCATCCGTGCAGACTTCAGCTTGTAAAAGATTGCCAACATTATTTAGACTTAGTCATGTCATTTCTCACCTCAGAGGCAGAAGGAGCATAGCCAAAAGAACACTGGAGAGATCTAGAGACAGGAGGTCCTGGGTTCAAATGTGGCCTCAGACTGGCTGTGTGACCCTGGGCAAGTCGTTTAACCCCAATTGCCCATTTAAAAAATAACAACAACACTGACTGATGCATCAGAAAGTTTGTGCCAAGCTCTTCCCCTTATGACCTTGGAATACATCCTTCAGCTCTGGCAATGCTATAAAATGGTGGGATTTGGGGTGCTGTAGACTTCCCTACATTGTTATGCAGATCAAATGAGCTAGTGTATGTAAAGTGCTCTATGACCATAGAACTGTGGTGAGTTCTTCCAATTATTGTGTTCTTTATTTGTAAATGTTCAAAAATGCTGTCCTGCCTGGCAAAAGAAGGTGGGAAATCAGGTACCTTCCTTTTCGAGCAGCTGAGATGTGGCTAATGTCATAGTGGCCCCCAGGCCTCGAGAAAAGAAAATGAGGACAATTAGAATTAGTCTTTAAAGCCCCTCTTCCTGTATTCCTTCTCCTGCCCGGCAGCTTGTGGGTTATCCCCGGCTTTCCCCCAAAGAGGGAAAGAAGCCTCAATACTCTCCTGTTAACTCATTGGCAGTATAGTGTTAGAAAGCTGACATAACTCTTCTCAGCTGATTTGCAAGACTGCTAGAGAAAGACAAGCAGAGCATAAATACTCTTTAATGGCAGAATTTCAGGAATTTGGGGCCGAAACCCAATGGCAGAGCTTTTCCAACCCTTCTCCACACACTTGACTTTTGTCTAATTACATATAACACCCACAGGATTAGACGTGTATAGAATGTCAGAGCTAGGCACAGGGATCCCCCAGATCAGCAGCTAGCAAACTTTTTGGTGTCAGGAGGTCTTTTCACTCTTAAGAAATTCTTTTTCTTCCCACAAAGACCTCTTATTTGTCTCCAGCATTTTCTACCACACTACGAATTAAATTGTCAGTATTGTTTTGAAAATTGCCTTGATCCTACAGAACTCTAGGAGTTTCCAGACCACACTGAGAACCACTGACCTAGACCAAGCAACCTTTTCATAAGATTATGCCTGAAGACTGAAGATCTAGAACCATGTTTCCTACCTCCCCATTTTTTATTTTTTGAGAAGGAAACTGAAGGCTAGAGAGAGATGAAATGATTAACCCAAGGTCACACAAGTAGAAGTGGAAGAAGCTGGATCCAAACCGAATACCTGCAAGACTCCAACGTCACTATTCTTTCCATTGTATCACACTGTCCCTATGCCATGTTCAGATAAATAGAACTTGCCCTCGAAAAATAAAGGTTTGCTCCATGTTCATTCAACAAATCAGGAAAGCCAAGGCTGCAACCCTCTTCATTAGAATCTTAATCCACTTTCCCCCACACCACATGAACTGAACTATACAGATGGAAGAACTGAAAAACCAACTAATAAAAGACTTTGCTCTGGGTTGAACAAGAGATGAAGGACAGTGTTGGGCATGGACCCCAGAAAGAATGTAGTGCCAAGTAGTAATTTCTAATTTATGCACTTGGAGGAAGTTGGCAGCAGCAGGGGGGATTGTGGGGGTGGCATGGATCTACTCCACAGTGATGGCATCACAGGGGGAAGCAAATGTGTCCCTAGACACAATAATGTTTCTAAACTGCCAAAGGAAGAGGAAGTGCCCTGAGGGTAAAGCCTGGCAGGGGAGGAAGGATGGGGGAGAAGTAAGAGAGGAGATGCTGCCTGATATCACCAGAACAGGGCAAGGGGGAGAGAAAAAAACTCTTCTTCCACTTGCCCTCCCCCCCCAAGAGTAGAATAGGGGAAAGGAGGAAGTACTACCCAGGAGAGATCAGCATTGCTTCTAGTATCCTTGAAATGCCGTTCTGAGACAAAAACCTGGTTATCCAACCTTAGCTTGCCTAGACTCCCAGTGAAATATACTATAACCAGGTTCTGAAGGATGAAAATAATGAAAAAGTAGTTGTGCTATTTGAATTTGTACTGCATATCTTCATTGGGCTGGAGCCATATAATTGTATATTTAATATATATGTTATAAATGTATTTATGTTATACATATGTCATATACACACACGACATAATTTTTAACTTCGAGTAGTGAGAATTGGAATATGGGGGGACCATTGCATTATTGCCAGTTTTTGCATTTGTACTGCCTCTTCCCCTAATGATCCCAGCCAGCTAATATCCCCAAGAGCCACTGAAGACCATCTATCCTCTGTTTTGGTAGTCCAAAAGCCTGGGGAATGACATTTTTTATTCTTCCTTTTCCAGAATCAGGAAGTCCACCTACCTGAGACTACAATTGCTTGCCAAGGAAGAATACAAGCTGAGTGACTTGATGGAAGAATCTTTGTTCAAAGATAAAATTGCTCCCATCCTCTACCAGTTACATTTAGAGGCCCTGGACAGACGGCTACGGATTGTTCTCCAAGCTGTTAGGGACTGTATTGAGAAAGATGGTTATAACAGTGTGGTTGAAAATGACTTTGACACTGCCAACACGATCACAAGCAAGAGGTAGTGAAATTAAAACAGCGTTCCTGTTTTTACTAGTGAAGTAAGGAAAAGAAGAAAAAAGTCTTGCAAGAGACTATGTGTATGCCACTTTGTGAATTCAGTGAATTCAGAATTGAGATATAATTGTTCCCAAAGTAGGTAAAGTATAGACAGACTCTGAGAAGGATTAGATAATTATGAAATAAGTCTAATGCGATGCTTATAATTAGTTCCTGAAACAATATGAAAGAGTTGGAAAAATATTATGATCACTGACAGATGAAATGGATTGGTGGCAATTACATTCTATCCTTTTTTTGTATAGAAAGGAGGCCTTTAATATTTTATATTTGCATATGGTATATATATATGTGGGTGTATTTATACATATGTATATATCTATTTTATATATATATATAAATAATATACACCCACATATCTATATGTAAACCACAGATCTACCTACCAAATTTCACAAAAGAGAGGCAGCATCATCCAGTGTCTCCCCATTTACTCCAGGTGAAATCCACTTGGTTGACTGTGTTAACCCATCACGTGCTGTCCTGTGCCAGACCTGACTAGAAACTAAAGCTTTGGGGTGAGAGTGGGGGTTGGGCCTCAGCGCTTAAAGAGTTGAGAGGAAAACTCTGAAAGCTCAGTGGTTAATCCAAATGGAATTTCAATAATTGTTCATTTTCAGAAAATACTTGAATGTTGGTTTTTACAAAGTGATGTAAAATGATGAGTCGTTCTATTTATCCATCATTACGTAGCAATTCTGACCTTTTTAGATGGGCAAAGGGAAGCCGCTACTGTCCTGACTTTGCTTTTGATAGTTTGATGTAAATATATACATATATGAGTAAATCTGAAATCTGCAGCCATAGGCTTACTTTTGCAGCATTTTTTTTTTTGTGGAATTGTTTGCAATGTGGTACAAGTACAATAAAAATATGGCAGATGTGTAGCTGGACTATTTCTGTGAGTTCCTTGTCAGTCATAGAACTGGAGAAACTTAGAATTTTTTACTTAGAAGGGACCTCAGATAACCCTTCTCCCTGCCTGAAACATGAATTCCCACTGCAGTATCCTTAACAATAATGACAATAATAAAAATAGCTTAGCATTTATATAACCTTCAAGGTTTGCAAAGTGCTTCACAGATATCTCATTTAATCTTCACAACAACTCTGGAGCTAGGGATTGTTATTATCCTAAATTTATAGATGGGGAAACTGAGGCAGACAGAGATGAAGTGACTTGCCCAGGGTGACACAGCTATTAAGTATTTGAGGCTGAGTTTGAACTCAAGTCGTTCTGACTACAGATACAGGGTTCTATCCATTGCATCACCTAACTGCCTGACCTGGATAAGTGGTCATTGACCTTGTATATGAACACCTCTAGAGAAGAGGATTCAATTGTGATTTCTCAGAAGGTTCCTTTTTGATTAAACCAAATTTTTCTCTATAATTCCCATCCACTGATCCTTGAAATAAAAAGGCCTAACCTTTATTTTCTTAATAGCCTATCAAATACTTGAAACATCAGAAGGAAGGAAGGAAGGGGGAGGGAGGGAGGGAGGGAAAGAGGGAGGGGAGGTGAAAGGAAGGGAGGGAGGAATGGAGGGAGAAATGGAGGAAAGGAGGGAGGAAGGAAGGCAGGAAGGCAAGGAAAGAGGGAAGGAAGGAAGGGAGAGAGGGAGGAAAGAAGAAAAAGAAGACGGAAGGAAGAATGAATTCATGCAAATAAATGTGAAGATAATATTTTCAAATGCAACTATATCTGGAAGGATAATCTAATGTTCAAATGCAAATATATCTGAAGAATTATTTTAGGTTTATAGAAAACCATCATGTAACCAGATCATAGATTTAGAGCTGGGAATGATCTGTACATTTATCAAATGTATCCTTGATGAAAATATGAAAAAAGGTTCAGGCAGGTGGTCCAGTGTACCACACTGACAGAATCATGTAATGGAGGATGTAATAGATATTATGGATATAAGAAAAGTCTACAATATTAAGAAGAAAGTTGATTTGTTCAGCAAAAACTGAAATACCAGATCCAGGAAACACCTAGTGACCTTGAAGGAGGTAGTTTTAGGACATGCTAAATATTCAAAGTACTCTACTGGACTTCTGGGTAAACATGGAAGTAGTCTAGATACAGGACTCTTCCTCTCCTTACCATCTACCAATATAGACTACCTCAAAAGACAAAAAAAAATTCATATGAACAAAGGGACTCTACAGTAGGGTGCAGCATTGAAGGTACATGGGATTTGGGCATTTCCACACTATAAAAGTGTGAAAAAGTTCCCACCAAAATTCGAGCTGATCTCCCCTCCCCCACCCCACCTATGGAGCCAGAGTCAGAGTCAGCACATGCTAGAATCAGTGAGTGAGCAAGGGGCACCTCTAGAGTGAGTGAGGGACACCTCTAGGTCCTTGGCAGCTAACTAAGACCACCAAAGACCTTCTCCTGAGAGCAGCTAGACCTGAAACCCCAGTAGGCTGAAGAGTGCAGACTGAAGGTGCCCCTGGGGAGATAGCACAGAGAAGGGCAGTGAACAGTAGAAGCTGCAGAAACTTGAGAGCTGGCCTCAGGCAAAATCCTTGCTCCTTAGCTACATACACAGAGAGCCTGCCCATCTCACTCAGATTTCTGACTGGAAAGAGAAGGAAAAACCACCATAGTGATGACAAACAGTGCCCAGGAACAACAACTTCCCAACACCAAAAAAAAAAAAAAAAAAAAAAAAAGGGGGGGGGGTTAACCCTGGATAATTGTTATGGAGAAAAAACCCAGGCTACAGAGGAAATAGAAGAGGAAATACAAATAAATCCAAAACCTTCCAAAAAAAATGGAAATTGTCCACAAGCTCTTGAAGAATTTAAATTGGAGCTTACCAAAACGATATAAGCCTTCTGGCAAGAAAAGTGGGAAATAGTTCAAAAAGAAAATAACAGTTTAAAGGACAAGAACTGCCAACTGGAGAAAGAGCTGGAAGCCACGAAAAGCAGGATACACCAAACCAAAAAGGAAAACCAGTCTTTAAAGACCAGAATGAGGCAATTGGAAGCCAATGATCTTGCAAAACAGCAAGAATTAATAAAGCAAAGTCAAAAGACTAACAAAATAGAAGAAAACATAAAATATCTCACTGACAAGATCAGGAAAACAGAGCATGAAGAGACAATTTGAGAATCATTGGTCTACCTGAAAATCCAGAAATAAACAGAAATCTTGACATCATACTACAAGAAATTATCCAAGAAAAGTATCCTGATGTTCTTGAACAAGGGGGCAAAATTGACATTGAAAGAGTTCATAGAACACCTTCTACACTAAATCCTCAAAAGAAAACTTCCAGGAATGTAAATGCCAAATTGAAGAGCTTCCAAGCTAAGGAGAAAATTTTACAAGAATCCAAAAAGAGACAATACAGATATCAAGGAGCACCTATCAGGATTGCACAAGATCTGGCAGCTTCAACACTAAAGGACTGTAAGGCATGGAATATGATATTCAGAAAGGCAAGAGAATTGGGTCTTCAACCAAGGATCATCTATCCATCCAAATTAAATATATACTTCCAGGGAAAAGTATGGACATTCAACAAAATAGAAGATTTCCAAGTATTTGTAAAGAAAAGACCAGAACTAATTAGAAAGTTTTATATCCAAGCACAAAGATCAGGAGAAACATGAAAAGGTAAATAAGAAAGAGAGGGAAAAGGGGAAAATGTGTTTTTTTTTTTAATTCAAGCTTTCTTCTTTAAGGGCTTCAATAAGATCATATTATTTATATTAACACATGGGGAAATATTATTTGTAACTCTCAAAAATTATATTCACTATTATACTCATTAGAAGAATCATTCACAGGAAAGGATTGGGATAATAAGTGGTATAAGATGATATGCAAAAAAAGAAAAAGGGAGGGGTAATCGAAGATGGCACCAAGAGATACTGAAGAAATAAAATAAATAGTATAATCTTAATCACACAAAGATAGACATGGGGAGGGGAGGGGAAGAATACTCTTATAAGAAGAAGAGTTAGAGAGTGCTAATAGTCTGTATAATATATAATGCTAATAGTGCTAATAATACTTAAATTTTACTCTCAGTGAAATCAATTCTGAGAGGGAAGAGCATCTAGATCCTTTGGGGTACTGAATTCTATCTTACCCTACAGGGAAAGTGAGAAGGGAAAACTAAAGAGGTAGGAGGATGGGGAGTACAAAAAGGGAGGGAAAGAGAGGGGGAGGGAACATATCAGACCCTAAAAAAATAAGAAGGGAACAAAAAGGGAGGGGGCAGAAAGGGAAGCATATTAAGGGTGGGGATTAGGAGGACTGATTAAAAGCAAACCACTTCTTTAAAAGGATATAGCAAAAGAAGAAAGGACAGAACTAGGAGAGGATATCAAAATCTTGGGGAATACACAAGTGACAATCATAACTTGAACTTGAATGGGATGAGCTCACCCATAAAACAAAAACAAATGGGAAAGTAGATTAGAAACCAAAATCCTACCATATGTTGTCTACAAGAAACACACATGAGGTGGGTAGACACTCCTAGGTTAGAATTAAAGGTTGGAACAGAACCTATTGGGCCTCAACTGATAGAAAGAAGGCAAGAGTTGCAATCATGATATCTGACAAATCCAAAGTAAAAATAGATCTGATTAAAAGGGATAGGGAAGTGTATAGGGTGAATAATATGGTTGAGACTAAAAAAATCTAAATTTAAATGATCGCCAAGGGGAATCCCAAATAATAAAATACCCAAGGCAGCTGCCAAATTTTTATGGTGATTTAATTACAACAGGAGGAAGAAAATATTAGAGGGAGAGAGAGAGGGGGAGAGAAGGAAATGGGGAGAGAAGGAAAGAGGGAGAGAAGGAAAGGAATGTAACTCAGAAGTGCTCTGGCTCAGGCTGAGCCAAAGTGGGCAGAAAGGCCTTGGAAAACCAAGGCAAAGAAAGGGGTCCGTCCTTATCATTCATGTGACCGATTTGAAGGAAAGCTATATGTGGGGCTCTTCCAAGTTCAAGTTCCAGGATCAAACTGCATTCTCGCCCTCTCCACAGGAAGTCATGAGAACTCCAGAGGCTGTTCTCTACCTCACTTCCTGTGTCTCACATGTGCCAATGGTGGCTCAAGCTTGACTTAGGACAGTCCAGAGGTCTGTCCTTTTTTGCACATCTCTGTAGAAGGCCAATTTCTCAGATAATTAAATCTTGAGTTTGATGCAGACCTTCCTAATCTTGTTAAATTAAGAAGGGAGGAGAAATGTAGTTTCCAAGACCTGATTCTATTATACCAAGTCTCTCTATTATTATTGATGAGGAAATAGCTAAATTTAAGAATGTTCTGATTAGGGTGGAATAGTATTGAAATTCACAGAAGGTAACTACATCCTGATAAAAGTCAGTATAGACAATGAGGAAATATCAGTAATCAACATGTATGCACCAAATGATATAGCATCCAGATTTCTAAAGGAGAAAATAGTGAAGTTGAAGGAGGATATGGATAGTAAAACTATACTAGTGGGAGGCCTGAACTTACCATTATCAATTTTAGATAAATCAAATCAAAAAATAAATAAGAAAAAGTTAAGAGATGTGAATGAAATCTTAGAAAAATTAGAGTTAATAGCTATATGGAGAAAAATGAATAGCGACAAAAAGGAATATATCTTCTTTTCAGCAGCACATGGTACATTCACAAAGATTCACCATTTACTAGGGCATAAAAACATGGCAAACAAATGCAGAAAAACAGAAATAATAAATGCACCCTTTTCAGATCATAATGCAAGAAAAATAATAATCAGTAAGTGTACATGGTGAGCCAAATAAAAAATTAATTGGAAATTAAATAATATGATTCTCCAAATTCAATTAGAGAACAAATCATAGACACAATTAATAATTTCATTGAAGAAAATGACAATGATGAGACATCCTTTCAAAATCTATGGGATGCAGCCAAAGCAGTATTTAGGGGGAAATTTATATCTGTGAGTTCATATATTAGCAAATTAGAGAAGGCAGAGGTCAATAAATTGTACATGCAAATCAAAAAACTTGAAAGCAAACAAATTAAAAATTCCCAGATGAAAACTAAATTAAAGATCATAAAAATTATGGGAGAAATTAATAAAATCAAAAATGAAAACTATTGAAATAATAAATAAGACTAGAAGCTGGTATTTTGAAAAACAAACAAAATAGATAAAGTACTGGTCAATCTAATAAAAAAAGGAAAGATGAAAACCAAATTAACAATATCATAGATGAAAAGGGAGACGGCACCTCCAATGAAGAGGAAATTAAGTAATCATTAAAAACTATTTTGCCCAATTATATGGCAACAAATATGGCAATCTAGGTGATATAGATGAATATTTACAAAAATATAAATTGCCTAGATTAACAGACAAAAAATAGAATTCTTAAATAATCCCATATCAGAAAAAGAAATCCAACAGGCCATCAAAGAACTTCCTAAGAAAAATCCCCAGGGCCTGATGGATTCACAAGTGAATTCTATCAAACATTCAAAGAACAACTAATCCCAATATTGTAGAAACTATTTGACTGTGGGGTTTTCCTTAATGGACTTCCCTGACTAGCAGGGTCCCACAAGGGAAGGGGCTCACCTTTGTGATGGGACCCGAGGAGAGATAGGAACCGAGAAACAGGGTGGAAATGAAAGACACAGACAAGTCAGTGTTTGAATAGGGCAGGCAATCCCTATGATACTCCCTTTGATAGGAAAGTATGAGTACAAAGGAACAGGAGGAGGTGGATGAGGAGATTAAGATAGGGAATGCAGGCTGAGATGGTTACAGCCTCGGGGGAAGGAGAAGGTCAAGAGGAGAGAGAGACATAATCATTAAGGAGCCGAGTGGAGCTCCATGAAAGGGGAGAGAAAGCCAAGAGGAAGTTCATGGGTTTGCCTCTGAATTTAATCCTGTCCTGCTTGGGCGGTACTCCCAAGCACATAGTAACCACATCACAAAGTATGGACAATTAAGATTGGGTGGCAAGGTAGAGGGAACACCTTTGGGCATGTAGATTGCAAACCACGCTTTCCAGGGGAATTTAGTCCGGGCATGTTAATGAGTTTGTCTTAGCCAAGGGCCGCATGGCCAGTTTAAGGTTACATTCACAAGCCTCATTGGTATAACCTTATGCTTGGAGACACAGTAACCATACAGTCATTTATATTTCATAGATGTGAATATGCTTGGGATGCTACATTTGACATAATAAGCAAAGATGGAGTTCTACCAAATTCCTTTTATGACACAAATATGGTACTGATTCCAAAACCAGGCAGGTCAAAAACAGAGAAAGAAAACTATAGACCAATCTCCTTAATGAACATAGATGCAAAAATCTTAAATAGAATACTAGCAAAAAGACTCCAGCAAGTTATCATGAGGGTTATTCATTATGATCAGGTGGGATTTATATCAGGAATGCAAGGATGGTTCAATATTAGGAAAACCATCCACATAATTGACCGTATTAACAAGCAAACCGACAAAACACATGATTATCTCAATAGATGCAGAAAAATCCTTTGATAAAATACAACACCCATTCCTATTAAAAACACTACAAAGCATAGGAATAGAAGGGTCGTTCCTAAAAATAATAAACAGTATTTATCTAAAACCATCAGCAAATATCATCTGCAATGGCGATAAACTAGATACATTCTCAATAAGATCAGGAGTGAAACAAGGATACCCATTATCGCCTCTATTATTTAACATTGTACTAGAAACACTAGCAGCAACAATTAGAGAAGAAAAAGAAATTGAAGGTATTAAAAGAGGCAATGAGGAAACCAAGCGATCACTCTTTGTGGATGATGTATTGGCCTACTTAAAGAATTCTAGAGAATCAACTAAAAAGATATTCAAAATAATCAACAATTTTAGCAAAGGTGCAGGCTACAAAATAAACCCACATAAGTCATCAGCATTTCTATATATCTCTGACACATCTCAGCAGCAAGAATTAGAAAGAGATATTCCATTTAAAATCACCCTAGATAATACAAAATATCTAGGAATCTATCTGCCAAGACAAACACAGGAACTATATGAACAAAACTACCAAACACTTCCCACCCAATTAAAACTATATCTAAACAATTGGAAAAACATTGATTATTCATGGGTAGGACAAGCTAACATAATAAAAATGACCATCCTACCCAAACTTATTTACTTAGTTAGTGCCATACACATAGAAATACCAAAAAACTTTTTTACTGAATTAGGAAAAAAAAAAAACATATAACCAAGTTCATTTGGAAGAACCAAGGATCAAGGATATCCAGGGAAATGATGAAAAAAAAGTACAAAGGAAGATGGCCTTGCATTCCCAGATCTCAAAGTATATTATAAAGCAGCGGTCGTCAAAATAATTTGGTACTGGCTAAGAGACAGAAAGGAGAATCAGTGGAATAGACTTGGGGGTAAGTGACCTCAGCAAGACAGTCTATGATAAGCCCAAAGATCCCAGTTTTGGGGACCAAAACCCACTATTTGATAAAAACTGCTGGGAAAATTGGAAGGCAGTATGGGAGAGATTGGTGTTGACCTTACACCCTACACCAAGATAAACTCAGAATGAGTGAATGACTTTAACATAAAGAAGGAAACTATAAGTAAATTAGGCAAACACAGAATAGTATACATGTCAGATCTTTGAGAAAGGAAAGATTTTAAAACCAAGCAAGAATTAGAAAAAAATCACAAAATGTAAAATAAATAATTTTGACTACATCAAATTAAAAATCTTTTGTACAGACAAAGCCAATGTAACCAGAATCCGAAGGGAAATAAATTGAGAAACAATCTTCATAACAAAAACCTCTGACAAAGATCTAATTACTCAAATTTATAAAGAGCTAAATCAATTGTACAAAAAATCAAGCCATTCTCCAATTGATAAATGGGCTAGGGACATGAATAGGCAATTTTCAATTAAAGAAATCAAAACTATTAATAAGCACATGAAAAAGTGCTCTAAATCTCTAATAATCAGAGAAATGCAAATCAAAACAACTCTGAGGTATCACCTCACACCTAGCAAATTGGCTAACATGACAGCAAAGGAAAGTAATGAATGCTGGAGGGGATGTGGCAAAATTGGGACATTAATGCATTGCTGGTAGAGTTGTGAATTGATCCAACCATTCTGGAGGGCAATTTGGAACTATGCCCAAAGGGCACTAAAAGACTCTCTGCCCTTTGATCAAGCCATAGCACTGCTGGATTTGTACCCCAAAGAGATAATAAGGAAAAAGACTTGTACAAGAATATTCATAGCTGTGCTCTTTGTGGTGGCCAAAAAATGGAAAATGAGGGGATGCCCTTCGATTGGGGAATGGCAGAACAAATTGTGGTATATGTTGGTGATGGAATACTATTGTGCTAAAAGGAATAATGAAGTGGAGGAATTCCATGGAGACTGGAACAACCTCCAGGAAGTGATGCAGAGCAAAAGGAGCAGAACCAGGAAAACATTGTACACAGAGACTGATACACTGTGGTACATCGAATGTAATGGACTTCTCCATTAGTGGAAATGCATTGATCCAGGACAATTCTGAGGGACTTATGAGAAAGAATCCTATCCACATTCCAGAGAAAGAACTGTGGGAGTAGAAACACAGAAGAAAAACAAGTGCTTGATCACCTGGGTCAAGGGGATATGACTGGGAATATAGGCCCTAAAGGAACATCCTAGTGCAAATATCAACAGCATGGAAACAGGTTCTGATCAAGGACACATGTAATACCCAGTGGAGTTGTGGGTCAGTTACAGGAAGGGTGGGGATAGGGGAGGGAGGGAAATAATGTGATTCTTGTAACTAAGAATGTTCTAAATTGACTAAATAAAATTTTTTTTTTAAAAAGTACATTACTCCTTTTGAGAATGCAAAGCGAATGCATCAGGGCAGCTAGGTGCTTGAAGTGGTTAAACTACCAAGCCTGGAGTCAGAAAGAACATCTTCCTGGATTCAAATCTGGCCTCAGATATTTGCTAGCAGTGTGACCCCAGGCAAGTCACTTAACCCTGTTTGCTAAGTTTCTTCATCTGAAAAATGAGCTGGAGAAGGAAATGGCAAAGCACAACAGTATCTTTGCCAAGAAAACCCTGAATAGGAACTTGAAGAGTCGAGACTTAACTGAAAATGGTGCAGCAGCAACAACAACACAGCCCTATTTAAAGGCAGCAGAAAGGTTAAATTTTGAGTGCTAAAAGCTTTCTTTCAGATGATTCAAAGGGTATTCATCATATATATATATATATATATATATATATATATATTTTATATATATGGAAAGCATTAGGGAGGTCATTCATACCCTAGGTTTCTTTCTTGTCAATGGAATGGAGAAGAGGCAGATAAAGCCCAAGGCCAAGTCCTAGAAAAGAGATAACTGTTAAAAGCCCAAATGAGCTAGTGTTTTTCTCCCAATGAAGAATGCCAGCCACGTTCCTCTAAATAATTGTGGAGCCTTTGTCAGAGACCTGGATAATGAGGCTAGTAGCAGTAGCCTCTTAAGTTTGCTTCCCAATGGTGGGTATTTTCTTCATTCCCATTCTCTGGATTGTTCATTGAATGATAGCCATTTTGAGTTGCAGACAATCTAGTAGAAGGACAGGCAACTCTGGGCCATATGAAAAAAAGCAGGGACTCAGGATTGGCCTCTAGTCACAGTTTGCCAACCCTTGATCTAGTCCATGTTCTGTTTTTTACAAAGAAGTTAACTGAAGTCCTGATTAGTGTCCTTCCCCAAGTCACAAAGCTAGGTAAGGACAAAGTTGGAATTAGACTATGACCTCTACACTTCCCATCAAATATATATATATATATATATATATATATATATATATATATATATATATTTATATATATATATACATAGTCTTCTCTAATGCATAGTGTGACATGGGACAGACCTTTCACATTCAGTATTTTTTTCTATCTAAGTGATGTAGTAGATAGAACACTGGGCCTAGAGTCAGAATGACTCATCTTCCTGAGTTTCTTTTCAGTATCAGACACTTAACTAGTTGTGTGACCTTGGGCAAGTCACTTAACTTCTATCTAAGTTCTTCAACTGTAAAATGGTGATAATAATAGCTCCTACATTCCAAGGTAAATATTTGTAAAATACTCGGCACAATGCTTTTCTTCCTTCCCTCCTTCCATTCCATTCTTTCCTTCTTATTTTTAAAACTCTGACCTTCTGTATCAATTCTAAGACAGGAAAGCAACAAGTTCAGGGTTGTGATTTATCCAGGGTCATACAACTAGGAAGTATCTGAGGTCAGATTTAAACGCAGGTCCTTCTAACTCTAAATCTGGAGCTATACTCATTGCTTTGTGGCTGCCCTTCTTCCTTATGTTCCTTCCTTTATTGTTTCCTTCTTTTCTTCCCTCTTTCTCTATATTTCCTTCTTCCTTCTTTCTTTCCTCCCTCTCTCCCTTCCTTCCTTCCTTCCTTCCTTCCTTCCTTCCTTCCTTCCTTCCTTCCTTCCTTTCTTCCTTCCTTCCTTCCTTCCTTCCTTCCTTTCTTCCTTCCTTCCTTCCTTCCTTCCTTCCTTCCTTCCTTCTTCCTTCCTTCCTTCCTTCCTTCCTTCCTTCCTTCCTTCCTTCCTTCCTTCCTTCCTTCCTTCCTTCCTTCCTTCCTTCCTTCCTTCCTTCCTTCCTTCCTTCCCCTAAGTTGCCTCACCTACTCCATGAGACAGCCAACCACTTCTGTCTATATATTAGACGATCTGGGCTATAGGTAGGATAGAAACTGTACCTATACTTTATTGACATAGAGAAGTCCCAAATGAGAAAAATTCCTTTACTAACAATGCAGGTCAGCACCTTTTCTGCAACTTATAGTCTTAGAAAGTTGCATAGAGTGCTGAAAAGTAAATAACTTGCCCCAGGTCACACAATGAATAAGAGGAAGAAAGATTGACCATAGATTTTCTTGGTTTAGAAACCTATATTGGAGGCAATGCCACTTCACAGGTTGTAAGTAAGAAATGGAAATGTCACTGTGGAATCCCCCTTCTGTGGGGAAGGAGGTGGGAGAGGATAAATGAGAAAGAACATTTCCCAGGGCGCTGTGAATCAGCCTAGCATAATGGCTGGTAAAAGGGAGTAATGGTCTCTATTGAGATGGCATCCAAGTTATCAAAATCATGTGCTTTTATTTGAACACTCAAAGAGGATCTGTGTGGGCTCTTACAGATGTTGTGGACATAGCAGGTACAGAGAGGGAAGAGTGTTTAGGGTCTTTCCTAATGTGAGAAATGGTACAAGCCTGGAAAGCATTTCATGGAAATGAGCATTGATAAGATAACTGTGTGCAAACAAGTCAGATGGCAGGGGCTCCAAGGAAGTCCACCAGGTTGAACTTGGTAGGGCTCTACCAAGGTCCTCAGAGACCTTTGGAGAGATTTTTGAGCAGGGTGAAAAATTAAGCACAGATTCTTTTGTTTTGTGCCCAGCAAAAATTTCCAATTCATTTTATAAGTGCAGATCCTCAATTTCTAATTAACACAATCCATTCCTCCCTTTCTTTCTCACTCTCCCCCCCAGAGTCTAAATTGAGAAACCCTGCAATGGGACCTAGAACATTATGGTTTTTGAAGACTGTCATTACCAGTCTGTCTAATGAGGCTACCTTATCAATGAATGGAGGCGGGGAGTACAACAGGCCATCATAATGTACAGATATAGAAATAGAGAGCCACCTACAGAGTGTGATTTTTTTTTGTTGTTGTTCTTTTAAGGGGCCTGGGAAGGTCTCTACTCAAAAAATATCTAAGCTCTAATGCCTGAAATAATTTACAGAAGACTATAATGAAAATCTCACTGGGAGAAGTAGCATAGAAGCTTAGGATATTTATATATGAGAACTGATGAAAATAAAATGTTTTCCCCCAAAAAAACACAGTGAATAGCTGGGGAAAGGGACAGGGTTAGATGTAGGAAATAGCACCAAAGAGTACGAAGTCACTGAGGGATTGTAAAGATTAAAATTTTGGGAAACTGAGGCAGGTAGAAATTAGTTTCTCTCTGTAAGGAGTATTATATTTTTATGAGGTTTATTTTTTTAAATAATATTTTATTTGATCATTTCCAAGCATTATTCATTAAAGACAAAGATCATTTTCTTTTCCTCCTCCCCCACCCCCCATAGCTGACGCGTGAATCCACTGGGTATCACATGTGTTCTTGATTCGAACCCATTGTCATGTTGTTAGTATTTGCATTAGAGTGTTCATTTAGAGTCTCTCCTCTGTCATGTCCCCTCAACCGCTATAGTCAGGCAGTTGCTTTTCCTTGATGTTTCCACTCCCACAGTTTGTCCTCTGCTTATGAATAGTGTGTTTTCTCCTAGATCACTGCAGATTGTTCAGGGACATTACAGCACCACTAATGGAGAAGTCTATTACGTTCGATTATACCACAGTGTATTAGTCTCTGTGTACAATGTTCTCCTGGTTCTGCTCCTCTCACTCTGCATCACTTCCTGGAGGTCGTTCCAGTCTCCATGGAATTCCTCCATTCTATTATTCCTTTTTGCACAATAGTATTCCATCACCAACATATACCACAATTTGTTCAGCCATTCCCCAATTGATGGGCATCCCTTCATTTTCCAGTTTTTGGCCACCACAAAGAGCGCAGCTATGAATATTTTTGTACAAGTCTTTTTCCTTATTATCTCTTTGGGGTACAGACCCAGCAGTGCTATGGCTGGATCAAAGGACAGACAGTCTTTTATCATCCTTTGGGCATAGTTCCAAATTGCCCTCCAGAATGGTTGGATCAGTTCACAACTCCAACAGCAATGAAATAATGTCCCTACTTTGCCACATCCCCTCCAGCATTCATTACTTTCCTTTGCTATCATGTTAGCCAATCTGCTAGGTGTGAAGTGATACCTCAGAGTTGTTTTAATTTGCATCTCTCTGATTATAAGAGATTTAGAACACTTCTTCATGTGCTTATTAATAGTTTTGATTTCTTTCTCTGAAAACTGCCTATTCATGTCCCTTGCCCATTTATCAACTGGAGAATGGCTTGGATTTTTGTACAATAGATTTAGCTCTTTATAAATTTGAGTAATTAAACCTTTGTCAGAGGTTTTTATGAAGATTTTTTCCCAATTTGTTGTTTCCCTTCTGATTTTAGTTACATTGGTTTTGTTTGTACAAAAGCTTTTTAATTTGATATAGTCAAAATTATTTATTTTACATTTTGTGACTTTCTATATCTTGCTTGGTTTTAAAGTCTTTCCTCTCCCAAAGGTCTGACATGTATACTATTCTGTGTTTACCCAATTTACTTATGGTTTCCTTCTTTATGTTTAAGTCATTCACCCATTTTGAATTTATTTTGGTGTAGGGTGTGAGGTGTTGATCAATTCCTAATCTCTCCCATACTGTCTTCCAATTTTCCCAGCAGTTTTTATCGAATAGTGGATTTTTGTCCCAAAAGCTGGGATCTTTGGGTTTATCGTATACTGTCTTGCTGAGGTTGCTTGCCCCCAGTCTATTCCACTGATCCTCCTTTCTGTCTCTTACCCAGTATCAAATTGTTTTGATGCCTGCTGTTTTATAATATAGTTTAAGGTCTGGGACTGCAAGGCCCCCATCATTCGTGTTTTTTTTTTCATTATTTCCCTGGATATCCTTGATCTTTTGTTATTCCAAATGAACTTTGTTATGGTTTTTTCTAAATCAATAAAGAAATATTTTGGGAGTTCCATGGGTATGGCACTAAATAGATAAATAAGTTTGGGTAGGATGGTCATTTTTATTATATTGGCTCATCCTATCCATTAGCAGTTAACGTTTTTCCAATTGCTCAAGTCTAGTTTTAGTTGTGTGGAGAGTGTTTTATAGTTGTGTTCATATAGTTCCTGTGTTTGTCTCAGGAGATAGATTCCTAGGTATTTTATTTTATCTAAGGTGATTTTGAATCGGATTTCTCTTTCTAGTTTATGCTGCTGAGCTGTGTTGGAGATATATAGAAAAGCTGATGATTTATGTGGGTTTATTTTGTATCCTGCAACTTTGCTAAAGTTGTTGATTATTTCAATTAGCTTTTTGGTTGAATCTCTGGGATTCTTTAAGTAGACCATCATGTCATCTGCAAAGAGTGATAATTTGGTCTCCTCCTTGCCTATTTTGATGCCTTCAATTTCTTTTTCTTCTCTAATTGCTACTTCTGGTGTTTCTAGTACAGTGTCAAATAGTAGAGGTGATAATGGGCATCCTTGTTTCACTCCTGATCTTATTGGGAATGCATCTAGTTTATCCCCATTGCAGATATTAGCTGATGGTTTTAGATATATTCTGTTTATTATTTTTAGGAACGACCCTTCTTTTCCTATGCTTTGTAGTGTTTTTAAATGGAATGGGTATTGTATTTTATCAAAGCCTTTTTCTGCGTCTATTGAGATAATCATGTAGTTCTTGTTGGTTTGCTTATTGATGTGGTCAATTATGTGGATGCTTTTCCTAATATTGAATCAGCCCTGCATCCCTGGTATAAATCCTACTTGATCATGGTGGATGACCCTTCTGATCACTTGCTGGAGTCTTTTTGCTAGTATCCTATTTAAGATTTTTGCATCTATATTCATTAGGGAGATTGGTCTATAGTTTTCTTTCTCTGTTTTTTACCTGCCTGGTTTTGGAATCAGTACTATGTTTGTGTCATAAAAGGAGTTTGGTAGAACTCCCTCTTTGCTTATTATGTCAAATAGTTTGTATAGTATTGGGATTAACTGTTCTCTGAATGTTTGATAGAATTCACTGGTGAATCCATCGGTCCCTGGGGATTTTTTCTTAGGAAGTTCTTTGATGGCCTGTTGGATTTCATTTTCTGATATGGGATTATCTAGGAATTCTATTTCTTCTTCTATTAGTCTAGGCAGTTTGTATTTTTGTATATATTCATCCATATCACCTAATCGGTGTATTTATTGCCATATAATTGGGCAAAGTAATTTTTATGATTGCCTTAATTTCCTCTTCATTGGAGGTGATGTCCCCCTTTTCATCTTTAATGCTGTGAATTTGCTTTTCTTCTTACCTTTTTAAAATTAGATTGACCAGTACTTTATATATTTTGTTTGTTTTTTCAAAGTACCAGCTTCTTGTCTTATTTATTAAATCAATAGTTCTATCACTTTCGATTTTATTAATTTCTCCCTTAATTTTTAGGATTCCTAGTTTGGTTTTCTGCTGGGGGTTTTTAATTTGATCGCTTTCGAGTTTTTTTATTTGCATTTCCAATTGATTGATCTCTGCCCTCCCTAATTTGTTAATATATGCACTCAGGGATATGAATTTACCTCTGATTACTGCTTTGGCTGCATCCCAAAAGGTTTGAAAGGATGTCTCGCCATTGTCATTTTCCTCGGTGAAATTATTAATTGTTTCTCTGATTTCTTCTCTAACTAAATGATTTTGGAGTATCATATTGTTTCATTTCCAATTAGTTTTTGATTTGGTTTTCCATGTACCATTACTGATCATTATTTTTATTGCCTTGTGATCTGAAAAGGCTGCATTTATTATTTCTGCTTTTCTGCATTTGTGTGCTATGTTTCTGTGACCTAATGTATGGTCAATCTTTGTGAATGTGCCATGTGGTGCTGAGAAGAAGGTGTATTCCTTTTTATCCCTATTTATTTTTCTCCATATGTCTACTAATTCTAATTTTTCCAAGATTTCATTCACTTCTTTTACCTCTTTCTTATTTATTTTTTGATTTGATTTATCTAAATTTGATAATGGTTGGTTTAAGTCTCCCACTAATTTGGTTTTACTGTTTATTTCTTCCTTCAATTCTCCTAGTTTCTCCATTAAAAATTTTGGTGCTATATTATTTGGTGCATACATGTTGTTTAGAGATATTTCCTCATTATCTAAAGTCCCTTTTAACAAAATATAATTACCTTCCCTATCCCTTTTGATCAGGTCTATTTTTGTTTTGGCTTTATCAGATATCATGACTGCAACTCCTGCCTTCTTTCTGTCAGTTGAGGCCCAGAAGGTCTTACTCCATCCTTTAATTCTGACTTTGTGGGTGTCTACCCTCCTCATGTGTGTTTCTTGAAGACAAAATATGGTAGGGTTTTGGATTCTAATCCATTCTGCTCTTCGTCTATGTTTTATGGGTGAGTTCATAGCATTCATGTTCAAAGTTATGATTGTGACTTGCGAATTCTCTGGCATTTTGATATCCTTCCCTAATTCTAACCTTTCTTCTTCAGCTCTACCTTTTAGTCCAGTGATTTACTTTAAATCAGTCCCCCTTGTCCCCTCCCTTGATATGTTTCCCTTTCTAGTCCCTCCCTTTTTGTTCCCTCCCCCTCCCCCTCTTCTTCTCTCCCTTTTTTGTGTTCCGTCCCCGCTACCAACCTTGGTTTTCCCTTCTCCCTTCCCTTGTTGGATAAGATAGAATTCAAGATCCCAATGGATCTGGATGTTCTTCCCTCTCAGAGTTGATTTCTCTGAGAGTAAGGTTTAAGTAAAAACTCTCTTCCTCTCCTTCTTATAGGAGTTTTCATCCCCTCCCCTTCCCATGTGAATCTTTGTGTGAGAAAGATTATTCTATTTGGTCTTTCTTTTCCCCCTATTTACACATTACATTTTCCCTACATGTTAGTATACATAGATTGATATAAATGTAGTCCTTATAGAAGAGAGTTTGAGTAAAATAAAAAGATAACATTTTTCTCCGTTTCCCTTTCCTTCATATTTACCTTTTCAGGTATTCCATGCTCTTTGTTTTTCGATATCGAACTTTCCACAGAGCTCTGGTCTTTTCGTTGCAAAAACTTGGAAATCTTCTATTTTGTTGTATGCCCATACTTTCCCTTGGAAGTATATAGTCAGTTTTGCTGGATAGCTGATTCTTGGTTGAAGACCCAGCTCTCTTGCCTTTCTGAAAATCATGTTCCATGCCTTACGATCATTCAGAGTGGAACTTGCAAGGTCTTGTGTGACCCTGATTGGCATTCCTTTATATCTAAATTGTCTTTTTCTGGCTTCTTGTGGGATTTTTTCTTTTGTTTGAGAGCTTTGGAATTTGGCAATTACATTCCTGGGAGTTGTCTTTTGGGGATTTAGTGTAGAAGGTGTTCTGTGAGCTCTGTCAGTGGCTGTATTGCCCCTTTGTTCTAGGATCTCTGGGCAATTTTCTTTGATCATATCTTGTATTATGGTGTTGAGTTTGCTGTTTATTTCTGACTTTTCTGGAAGTCCAATTATTCTTAAATTATCTCTTCTCCCTCTATTTTCCAAGTCTGTCACCTTGTCAGTGAGATATTTTATGTTCTCTTCTAATTTCTTGATCTTTTGGCTTTGCTTTATTGATTCTTGCTCTTTTACCTGCTCGTTGTCTTCGAGTTGCCTAATTCTGACGTTTACAGCTTGGTTTTCCTTTTCAGTTTGGTCAAACTGGTTTTGTAGATGGGTGAATTTCTTTTGCATTATTTCCCACTTTTCCTCCCAGAGGGCTTCCATCTTTTTGATCCTTTCCTATTCAAATTCTTCATGGGTTTGTGGAGAGTTTCCATTTCCTTGGTAGGTTTCAGAGCATTTGCTTGTGTTTCCTCTTCTATCTCCTCTGTATTTTGTATTTTTGCTCCATCAAATGTGTCCAAAGTCGCCCCCTTCTTCTTGTTTTTCTTGGAATTTTGGGGCTTTTGTGCTTCTGTGGAGTTTGCCATCTCTATCTGAGTGGGGAGGACTAGCTTTTCATATCTCTGTCTGGTGTTCAGAGGTTTTAGCTTTAGGCAGGTTGTCCGTTCTATGCAGTTGTTGTTCTGTCTTCCCGGGGAAGCCAGGAATTGTTGGTGTTTACCTGTTACTGCCCTTCTCAGTTCCCTCCCGATGCTTCTCTGTTGCCTTACTTCCACACTCTGAGCCTGGCTCGGCCCTTTCCTCGGGGTGTTTGTTTCTGTGCCTTAGCTGTCCAGGAGAGCCAGCACTCTGAGGGGGGAGGGGCCACGGCTTCCCGGAACTTGGAGGTCTCCTGATAAGATTAACTTTCTCTGGTTTGAACTGAGTATGCTTTGAGGCAGGGACCTTGAGACTCGGAAGGAAGGATCCAGCTAGGGGGCTGCAGGCTCCCCTGTCTCTTTCTGTTTCCCTGCTGTCTGGGTGCCCCCTCGACTGGGTCAGGTTGTTTTCAAGATGTGGTCTTCAGAATAGCCATCTTCCGAGGCCCTTTTGCCAGCCCTGAGGGTTACTGTTGTATCAGAGTACCCTGTTCTCTGAGGGGGGAGGGGCTGTGGCTTCCTGGAGCTCTGAGGGCTGGTGATAGGATTAACCTCAGAGTGAATATGCCCTGAGGCAGGGATCTTCGGTGAGACTCAGATGGAAGAATCTGGTCAGGTGGTTACAGGCTCCTCCTGTCTCTCTCTGTTTCCCTGCTGTCAGGGTGCCCCCTTGACTGGGTCATGTTGTTTTCAGGAAGTCACCTTCAGGATAGCCGGCCCTGAGGCTCTGAGGTTCCCTCTGTTGCCTCGGACTCAGCATTCTGGGTTGGGGGGATGGGTCCTGGGACCTTCCTTCTGCCTACCCCTTAGGTCCAAGTGATCTCGTGTTCTGGCTTTTGGGGGGGCCATATCTTTTGATCCAGGTCCAGGGCCAGGAGGAGGATTCCTGGGGTCTATGCTGTTGTTTGTTTTGAATTTCGGTGCCTTAGGAGCATATAGTTTGAGTTCGGTAGGGAAGGGTTTCTGGAGATCTGAACTTTAGCTTTCTCTAAGCCTCCATCTTGACCGGAAGTCTAATTTTTTATGAGGTTTATTAAAGGTCAAGGGTTAAAGAAAATACAAGCAAGAGAAGCACATGCTAGGTGGGCAATGAGGCCCACCCAAATTTCACTTACATCAGGAGACATGTCTGTTTCCCAGCGGAGCCAGGAAGAGACGAGAGACCCCGCTTAAGGGGAAGACTCTTTAAATAAAATTTTGCTCTCATCTCAGGTGAGAATTCAGTGAGATTAGAGGGCATTCTGGGGAAGTGGAGCAAAGGCTTCTGGGGATTGAAGTCCTGGATTTGAGTCTATTTTTACAGGATGACAGGGTGGTATCACAGGTATTACATAGGATTAGGAGTCAAGAGAATCCTTCCTTCCTTCCTTCCTTCCTTCCTTCCTTCCTTCCTTCCTTCCTTCCTTCCTTCCTTCCTTCCTTCCTTCCCTCCTTCCTTCTTTCCTTTCATTGAAGATTCATACTTCCTTCAGGAGGCTTTTTATGGTAGTTTTTCCATTATTTTTTCTCTATCTTGGTCACCTGTCTTTTAAGACATTCCAATTTTCATTTGGGGATTTAGAAATTAAATCCCTGGCAACCACCTATATAAATATTCAGAGTCCAACCAAAATTAAATTTAACTCAACCTTTCCAATCTTGTTATTAGAGGATCTGAGCTATAATAGAAAACTCTATCTAAAGGGGCAGCTAGGAGGATTAGTGGATTGAGAACCAGGCCTAGAGACAGGAAGTCCTGGATTCAAATCTATCCTCAAACACTTCCTAGTTATATGACCTTAGGCAAGTCACTTAACCCCATTTTCTAGACCTGACCACTCTTCGACTTTGGAATCAATACACAGTATTGTTTCTAAAACAGAAGATAAGGGTTAAAAATTCTTAATGACCTTGTTTAAGTCTCTTTCCCCCTCTAGGTCTAAGTTTTCACCTCTAAAAATGAAGGAATTGGTCTAGATAAAATGTGTTACTCTCTAGCTTTCATATTCTGGGTTTCTAAGAACAGAGTGGTGGTGAAGAGGTGAGACCAACCAGAAAGGTAAGGGACACTGAAAGAGGAACCTAGGGGAAGCAATTGAAAAACTGACAACTTCACAACGTTATCCTCATCGAGTTAAACCCAGTGTGTGGTTTCATTCTGTCACTAGGATCTTTAGGTTCTAGATCCTTGCAAGAGAGAAGGAAACTAATGGGTGAACAACTTGAACATAAAGAAGGAAACAATAAGTGAATTATGTGAACACAGAATAGTATACATGTCAGACCTTTGGGAAGGGAAAGATTTTAAAACCAAGCATGACTTAGAAAGAGCCACAAAATGTAAAATAAATAACTTTGACTACATCAAATTAAAAAGTCTTTGTACAAACAAAACCAATGTAACCAAAATCATAAGGGAAGCAACAAATTAGGAAACAATCTCCATAACAAAAACCTCTGACAAAGGTTTAATTACTCAAATTTACAAAGAACTAAATCAATTGTACAAAAAATCAAGCCATTCTCCAATTGATAAATGGGCAAGGGACATGAATAGGCAGTTTTCAGTTAAAGAAATCCAAACTGTTAATAAGCACATGAAAAAATGTTCTAAATCTCTGATAATCAGAGAGATGCAAATCAAAACAACTCTGAGGTACCACCTCACACCTAGAAGATTGGCTAACATGACAGCAAAGGAAAGTAATGAATGTTGGAGGGGATGTGGCAAAGTCGGAACATTAATTCATTTCTAGTGGAGTTGTGAATTGATCCAACCATTCTGGAGGGCAGTTTGGAACTATGCCCAAAGGGCACGAAAAGACTGCCTGCCCTTTGACCCAGCCATAGCACTTCTGGGTTTGTACCCCAAAGAGATAATAAGGAAAAAGACATATACAAGAATATTCATAGCTACGCTCTTTGTGGTGGCAAAAAACTGGAAAATGAGGGGATGCCCTTCAATTGGGGAATGGCTGAACAAATTGTGGTATAAGCTGGTGATAGAATACTATTGTGCTCAAAGGAATAATAAAGTGGAGGAATTCCATGGGGACTGGAACAACCTCCAGGAAGTGATGCAGAGTGAGAGGAGCAGAACCAGGAAAACATTGTACACAGAGACTGAGACACTGTGGCACAATCAAATGTAATGGGCTTCTCCATTAGTGTCAATGCAAAGTCCCTGAACAATCTGCAGGGATCTATGAGAAAAAACACTATCCACAAGCAGAGGACAAACAGTGGGAACAAAAACACTGAAGAAAGGCAACTGCTTGACTACAGGGGCCGAGGGGATATGATTGGGGATGTAGACTCTAAATGAACATCCTAGCGTAAATACCAACATCATGGAAATGGTTTCAGATCAAGGACACATGTGATACCCAGTGGAAATGAGCGTCGGCTCTGGGAGGGGTGGCAGGAGGGGAGGGAGGAAAAGAAAATGATTTTTGTATTCAATGAATAATGTTTGAAATTGACCAAAGAAAAATTAAAATAAAAATAAAAAGAGAGAGAGAGAGAAGGAAACTAGGTGATGAGTAGAGAAAGTTCTGAAACTGGAATGAGGGAGAACTAAGTTCAAATCTGGCCTCAGGTACTTCCTAGGTATGAGACTTTGGTTAAATCACTTAACCTCTGCTGCCTTCTGTTCCTCAAAAATGGAGATATCACTTACCTCCCAGGGTTGTGAGGATCAAATGAGATAATGTTTTTAAAGCTCTTAGCTCAGAATATGGCACATAGTAGATACTTAATAAATGTTTTCCCCCTTCCCTTTGCCTTTTTCTATATCATCCCACCTATTTTCTATTCTCTTTGCTAAGGAAGTGAAAGGAAGGATGCAAGCCTTAACAAGAATGGCAGGCCACCATCTGTTAAATGTTCCCAGGGAAAGTGACATAGTTCTATCCAAGGGTATTGCTTAGTCTCTGCAAAACTGTGAAATAGGCAAAAGTTATCTGAAGAAGGAGAAAAATCAGTCTTCCTCCTACTTCATGGCCACCTATCTATGGACTTCCCATTTGTCTGTCTCTGAATAGCATCCCTGCTTCCTACTGGCCACCATCAAGATTTAAGCTCATTTTAAATAGATTAAATAGATTAGACACTGAGGCTACAAAGATGAAAGCAGTCTGACAATAACTAGATATAGACCAATATCTTATACCACTTACCAAGATCAGATCAAAATGGATCAATAACCTCGGCATAAAAGATAATATCATAAGCATATTAAAATAATGGGGAACATATAACATCAGATTTATAGATAGAAGAATTTAGGAGTAAACATGAGATAGAAAGCACTGTAAGCTATAAAATACATAATTTTGAATATATTAAATTGAAAAGGTTTTGTACAGAAATAGCATAGCCCCTTTAAACCTCAAAGTTCAAAAGAGAGTGTATATATGGGATTATGAAAGCAAAAAAAGATAGCTAGACAAAAAACTCTAGGAAAATCTGAGGAGGAAAAACATATTTTCAACTAAGGACATAAGACAGTGATTGTGAACCTTTTAGAGATCATGTGCCCAAACTGCATCCTCAAATTGCCTGTGAGCCTCCCCCCCCCCCCACACACACACATTACCCCAGAGAACTGAGGGAAGAAGTGCTCACACTGGCTGATGGGCAGAGGGGTGGGGTACCTGAAAATTGTCCTCAGGCTTGGTGAAGAGGGGAAATAGAACAGCCCCCTCTGGCACACTGGGTCTTTGCCTTCACCAACACAGAATAAGAGATAAAAAGGCATCTAAGCTAGATATCAGAGAGAGGGAAGTATCTCAGTGGTCCAAGATATGGAGGAAATATATCCTAGCAACTGGGGATAACCTATACAAATGGCATGGGGACTGGAGAGATCCCAGACCAGAGAAAGTCACAAAATTTGGCTAGAATATGTTCCATCAACAGAATTCCTTCCCTCCTTCAGGACATGTCTATCTAAAAACACGATTTGGGGGCCATTTATTCAGTTCAGTAAGTCAGGTTCCTAATTCAAAAGGGAGATAATCAGACACAGTAATCAAATATGTGTCTAGAAAGAAGGCTTATTGGTTCTCTGAGAAGGAAAGCTCAAACCCCATTGGAAAAGCTTTAGTTTTCAGGTTTAAGGATGTCCTGTCCCTCAGACAAACCCAACACTTTGAAAATTTGCCAACCAGGGCTCTTTCATTAATAATTACTACGAAGGATTATTATTAATAATTATTATTTTTTACTTATTATTAAATTTTATCAATATTTATTATGTGCCAGACATTTTGCTAAGTACTTTACAAGTATTCTTTCATTTGATCCTCACAAAATGTAGATGCTATTATTTTTTTATCCTCATTTTTATAGATTAACAGATAGGTTAAGTGACTTTCCCATGGGCACATAGCTAGTGTCTGAGGTCAGATTTGAACTCATATCTCTCTGCCTCCAGGCTCTGTTACATTAGCCAATTTCATATTTTAAAAATGTTAAAACTGATCAAAATCTGAGAATTTATATAGAAAAAATAAAGCCTCGAGGGATAAAATAGCTTGCCTGACTCCACATATCCAGTTCTCATTTAAATCTTAATACCCTCATATGGTTGAATGAGGAGGGGAAGGGAGAATCAAGAATATCAATAAGCAGAGGTGAAAGATCGACACAGCTTTTATAAAAGACTAAAACTTTGGGGAAACAGTTTGAGGTGTTGTAAGCAATCCACCAAAAGTCCCTGTGCTCCATCTCCTCATCTGGTCCCAACCTCTCCTGCTCATAGTTCCAATCTTGGCTATCCACTCACCTCTACACTTTGGATTTTCACACTCTGGAGAACCTAGGTTCCTGATTCAATCCCAGCCTTTAGCTTAAGGTTTTTTGTTTCCAGACTCAGAGCTCACCTCTCTGTCTCCAGCAGAGAAATGCTCTCCTCCACCAACATAACTACTACCACCTTCCAGTCTTAGTAATAATAAGGACATTCCGCCTTCCTCCTCCCTCTGTAAAGAATATGAACATATTTCCTGACATCCCTGAATAGCTGGTCAATGATCAACAATATCAGGAAATCCAAACATACTACAAGGTCCCCAATATCTCAACATTAAGATGACAGATATGCCAATGCCTACAGTCAAGTGAATTCCTGACTCAGAAAGCAGTTGGTTTTAGTTGACAAAACCTCAGTCTTTTCACTAGTGACAAGATTTTTTGGAGATAATTCAAGCTGCTTGTGGACTTCAAACTCAGAAATCCTTAACTGACTGGGTCAAGGTCAATAGTCTTCATCATGTCTCACTGAACAAGGCAGATTCCCCACTGAGCCACTCCCAGTCTCACTGAAAGTACCTCCCTATTAGAGACTATGTTGGGTGCAAGAGGTGTTGTTTTAGGACCTCAAGAAGACCTTTGACTCCCCTATTTGGAGTGAAGATTACTATCTGATTCATTAACTCTAGCAAGGACTTGAAATCCTTGGCAGATTATGCCAATTACTTCTAGATCCTAAATTGGGATTTGGCATGAAATATCCCCTGCTCTGCTGGCTCAAGTTTTAGAAGATTTGACTACCCATCTAGAGTAAATTTATCCATGTTTAATTTTTATATATTTTTTAGCATTTACTGTGCAAATTTTTCAGTTACCATTTATTTTTATTTTCATATATGTAACAATATAATAACATAGCAATGATAATGTAATACATATGAGTTATTATAAGTATGTAATAAAGTTTAATAAATACGCTTATCCAAAAGAAACAAATTCTCACATGAGCTATGTTTAAAAATCTATATCTCATTTTTCCCTCTTCCCTTTCTACTCTTCCCTCTCCCCAAAAAGACAAGTAATATGTCCATATATATTTGTATGTTGTCATGTACAATGTTATAGGGCAGTATTGGTGAACCTTTTTGAGATAACATGACCAAACTGCAACTTAAAGCTGCTTAAAGCCCCCCTCCCACATTACCCCAGACAACAGAGGGAAGAAGTACTCCCATTGGGGGTACATGCAAAAAATGTCCATGGGCACTGTGGAGAGGGGGAACGGAGCAGACCCCTCTGTGCTACCAGGTCATGTGGGCCATGCCTTTTCCAACATGATATTGGGAACATCCTGCAATCTCCTATCCCACAGGGCACAATGAGAATGGATAAATTTCTTTTTTTTTCAGCTTTTTGTTCTCTATTGATATTTAATTTTTTTAAATTTACTTTTTAAAGTTATTTGTAGAAACATTTTTTGACAATTATTTGCTGACATTTTAGAATTGTGGTTTTCTCTCTCTTCTTCCCTCCCTGAGGTAGTCAATAGTCTGAATAAATTGTACTTTCATACTTTCATGCCATACATATTTCCATATTGCTCATATCATGATAGAAGCCACCTATCACATCTACAAAAGAAATCTCAGGGGCAGCTAGGTGGCTCAGTGAATTAAGAGCCAAACCCAAAGAAGTGAGGTTCTGGGTTCAAATCTGGACTCAGACACTTTCTAGCTGGGTGACCCTGGGCAAATAGATTAACCTCCATTGCCTAGCCCTTATCACTTTTCTGCCTTGGAGCCAATACACAGTGTTGATTCTAAGATGGAAGGTAAGGGTTAAAAATTTTTTTTCATGTAGGAAATATAGTGGAAGATGGCATACTTTGATCTACACTCAGACTTTAACAGTTCCTTCTTTGGTTGTGAAAGCATTTTCATCATGAGTCCCTTGTAGATATCTTGGGAACTTACTTTGCTAATAATGGTTTAGGCCTTCACAATTGATCATTGTATAGTATTTCTGTTACTGTATACATTGTTCTTTTGGTTCAGTTTACTTCACTTTGTATCAACTCATATAAGTCTTTCCATGTTTTTCTGAACTCTCTGAGGGTACTATGTCTAACTTATCCCTACTGGACACATAGTAGGTTACCAGATAATGATCAATCTACAGACCAGTCTGCTTGTCCCTACACAAAATTTCTCAGAATCTTAAGATCATGGCTACAGTGCTAGAAGTGACTTCGGAGTCCAACCTGTGATATTTTAGAGATGAAGAAACTGACTCACTTGTTGAAGATCATAATGGAAATAAACATCAGAGGTGGAATTTGGACCACAAAATCCTTATTTTCTTCCTCTGTAGCATTCTGCTACATCAATTGTCTATGACCATTTCTCACAGTTTATACCTGGACCTACCTATGTCTGACCTTCCTAAGCAAATTTCCCCAGGCCCTGAGCATTGGGGATCCTAGTACAGTAAAATATAAGCCTTTAAGAAATTTCTAAATGAAGCTCACTCCTTTTTCAGCTCTCTCCCCCACGTCTGGAATACATCTCCTGGTTTCTCTAGCTTCCATCAAGACCCAGAAAAAATCCCACCTCCTACAGAAATACTTTCCCAATCTCTCTATATTCTAGGACCTTCCCTCTGTTGATTACTTCCTATTTGTCTTATCTATGGTTGTGTGTTGTCTCCCCCATTAAACTGTGAGCTCCTCAAGGGCAGGGCCTGTCTTTTGCCTTTCTTTTTATCCCCAACGCTTAAAACAGTGTGCTATGATTAAAATTCTCCAGAGACTGTATCTTAATTTATAATTATTTATTAAATAATAAAAAGCAGGCCATAGAACAGAAGATCAGCTGCCACATGTGGCTGGTGGGTCCCTTAGCAGCCTTCTCTAAGAACTGGACTGAGCCAAGAAGCTGGAGTCTGGCCTATGCACACTTTCTCACTCTGGATCCAGGGGAAAGAAACTTGTACTTCCTCTCATTCCTCCAATCTATGTCCTTCATGATGCCCTTTCCCCAAATCCTTCAAGTTGGAGGATTCCAATCTCACTCTAGACAAGAGGTAGGTCTTCCTGACACCAGGAAGTCATGAGGGGCAAGAAGCAAGGGTCTTCCAGAAGCCAGAAGTAACTGACACTTTTAGAATGGCTGCAGAATATGTATGTCTACTTTTTAAAAAATAACTTTCTTCTATTCCACTTTCTTATGAGGCTTATTTACAGACAAAAGGCGCCATCTACTTATTTATTCAGCCAAAGGGGATGGGTGGTAAAGAGCAAAGCTGTAATGTCAGTCTTAAAATTAAACCTTTTAAATTCCAAAAGTTGACTTGGAGTGTCAGAGAAAGGGGTACAGGCTAGTGTTAAGTTTTCACAGTGCCTGGCTCCTCCTAGATGCTTAATAAAGTCTTATTGACTGACTCAGAGAGAATGAGTGCTCTAGAAATCTCACATAATCCCAGTAATGGTCACAAAACAATTTCTGAGTTGCTTCAGTCTGCACCAGTGATCCAGTATCCCAGGCTCCTGAAGTCTTGTGTGAAGCTTTAAAATTTTGAGATCCACATCCTTTTAAAAATCCCCTATTTTCTGCTCTACATCTCTTATAATCAGAGAGATGCAAATCAAAACAACTCTGAGGTATCACCTCACACCTAGCAGATTGGCTAACATGACAGCTATGGAAAGTAATGAATGCTGGAGGGGATGTGGCAAAGTGGGGACATTAATTCATTGCTGGTGGAGTTGTGAATTGATCCAGCCATTCTGGAGGGCAATTTGGAACTATGTCCAAAGGGTGATAAAAGACTGTCTGCCCTTTGATCCAACTATAGCACTGCTAGGTTTGTACCCCAAAGAGATAATAAGGAAAAAGACTTGTACAAGAATATTCATAGCTGCACTCTTTGTGGTGGCCAAAAATTGGAAAATGAGGAGATGCCCATCAATTGGGGAATGGCTGAACAAATTGTGGTATATGTTGGTGATGGAATACTATTGTGCTAAAAGGAATAATAAAGTAGAGGAATTCCATGGAGACTGGAACAACCTCCAGGAAGTGATGCAGAGCGAAAGGAGCAGAACCAGGAAAACATTGTACACAGAGACTGATACATTGTGGTACAATCGAAGGTGATGGACTTCTCCATTAGTGGCAATGCAATGTCCCTGAACAATCTGCAGGGATCTAAAAAACACTATCTACTAGCAGAGGATAAACTGTGGGAATAAAAACACCGATGAAAAGCAACTGGTTGACTACAGGGGTTGAGGGGATACGACTGAGGAGAGACTCTAAATGAACACTCTAATGCAAATACCAACAATAGGGAAATGGGTTCGAGTCAAGAATACATGTGATAACCAGTGGAATCATATGTCGGCTATGGGAGAGGGAAAGGTGGGGGGTGGGGGAGGAAAAGAAAATGATCTTTGTTTCCAGTGAATAATGTTTGGAAATGACCAAATAAAATAATGTTTAAAATTTTTAAAAAATCCCCTATTTTCCCAAAGAGTGCTAGAGATGTTGGCCAGACCTACACAATTTAGTCATCTTGCAATACTCAGGGAAAATCATCTTACACTCCCAGCACAGATGAATAAATTATCCACACGGAAAAGAAGTTGTAACCAAGTATAGCCTCTAGGTCCCTTCTCAGTACCAGAAATATCAGGATTTAGAAAAGGATTTAGCATAGTATAATCTAAGTAAAGAAACTATCCCAGTTGCTGGATCAGTCTAGTTTCAGAAATCATGAGCAAGACAGCTGTGTCTACTCGTTGACCAAACCTGAGGATATGACCCTTGGAAAATAACAGAAAGAGGAGAATTATTTAGCCTTTTGCTTTCCCTTTCAGAGCTCTTGGGATGATGAGGAGAGGGAGAGAGAATATAATTTGGTTAGGATAGGGAGCAGTAACAAATGAAAATTGGCCTCTAGACATGAACAGTCCATTTATTTTTCCCAGTGACCTCAGCCTTTCTTTTGTTGTGATTAAAAACTATTCATACAGTAACATCAGAAAAAAGTAGAATCATCATCTTAATGCTATAATAGTAGAATTATTATCTTAATAAATGCATTTTCAAAGTGCTTTAGTGTGTAATCTGGGACTGATAGTGGCTCAGTGGATGGCATCTTGGGCCTGGGGTCAGGAAGACAACTCCTTGAGTTCAAATCTGGCCTCAGAGACTTCCTAGCTGTGAGACCCTGGGTAAGTAACATAATCCTATTTACCTCAGTTTCCTCATCTGGAAAATGAGCTGGAGAAGCAAATGGCAAACCACTCTAGCATCTTTGCCAAGAAAGCCCAAAATGAGTTCACAAAGAATCAGAGAAGACTAAACAATAATGAGTGAGTAATCTAGTTCCCACACAAACTTTGTAGGGCAGGGCCCTTGTCATCATTTGACATGCAAAAGCATATCCCAGGAGGAACTGAGGCTATCAGTGAGTCACTCATTCAATTGACATTCATGAAGTGACTCTGTACCAGGCATGGTACTGAGTGCTGGGGATATAAAAAGAGAGAGCCAAACCAAACAACAATAATAAAAACAGTTCTTACTCTCATGGAGTTCACAGTCTAATGCATGCAAATAAAAGAGGCAGGCTAAATTGGAGACAATCTCAGAGGGAAAGCTGTACAATGAATGAATTAAACTAAAATTAAAAATGACGATAATGACAGCAGCAGCAGCAGCAGAAGCAGCAACAGCAAAAGCAACACAACTACAACAGCAGGAGCAGTGAAAGCAACAGTTATAACAGCAGTGAAAACAACACTAACCACCACAAAAACCACAGTAGCAGCAAAAGCAACAACTACAACAATAGCAGCAAAATCAACAACTATAGCAGCAGGAACAGCAATAGCAACAACCATGACAAAAACAGCAGCAAAATCAACAACTACAATAGCTGCAAAAGCAACAAGTATAGCAACAATAGAAGCAAAAGCAGCAACTACAATAGCAGCAGCAAAGGCAACAACTATAGCAGCAGGAACAGCAAAAGCAACAACCACAACAAAAACAGCAGCAAAAGCAACAACTATATAATAGCTACAAAAGCAAAAACAAGACTAGAACAACAGCAGCAAAAGCAACAATTGTAATAACAACAGCAGCAGAAAAAGTAACAATAACCACCACAACAGCAACAACAGCAAAAAGCAACAACTACAATAACAAGAGTAGTGACAACAACCACAACCACCACCAAGATCAGCAAGCAGCACCAAGAAAATAATATACCCAAAGATTACTACAACAATATAAATGAAAGGCAAAAAGTAGAACCTGGATGTCATATAAACATTCAGACTGAGCCTGATATTGGGGGGAAAAAGCTGAGAAAAGGGACTTCCATCTCTTGAATTATAGAACTGGAGGACTATGAGTGTGGAACATTGCCTTACCTTCATACATGGCTACAGGGTTAGAAGTGCTGAGCTCGTCTTCTTTCCCCCTCTTTCACTTAGTTATAAGAAATGGCTCTCTCAATAAGAGAAGAGAGAGGAAGGAATTTGTAAAGGCATGCAATATAAATGATTGTGATTTATTTTTGTTTTTAAATAAAAGCCATCAATAAAGAAAATTCATTGCTGGAGGTATGTTATCTTTTTTCCCCCCAACCTGAGCATAATGACAGGAAAGAACCAGCCCAGGCTATCAAACAACTCCTCAGTGTTTCCCTGTAGTCAGCCCAAATGAGTATATATTTGGGGTGGAAGATTGGGGAGAGGGGAAGCAGGATTATTCCCCTATTGTGCCATAGCTCTAAAAGTGCTATTACTGTTGATTAGGGCAATAATCATTGAGAAGAAAAGGATAGCTGTGATAGATTGTAGCATCTTTTTAGCAACACTAGAGGTTTGATCAGCTCCAGTATGCCCTTTTTAAACACTGCCTACATACATTTTTTAACCAGCAGACCGTAAAATTAATATCAGAATGGAAATCTGCATATAACTGAAGTCCCGCTAAGCTTGGGTGGATCACTAATGCATATAGTAAGCAGAGCTGAGTGTGCCCCTTAATAGGATAAGTAATATGACTTTGAAAATGCTTAATTACTCATTAACATCAGAGAACAGAATGGCTCCGATTGAGCTGTTCCAATCTTTTATGGGAAGCTGAACTATGTGATGGGTTTTTTTTCTCACTTCTTGGTTAGTTTCTCCTAGGAAATTCTGAAACTAAAGTAAATACTATGTGTTTGTGTAGATATAAATGTGTGTCTATATATGTTTATGTACATATGTTTATATATATGTGTGTATAAATATATATGCACATACATGTCAGATGTTCAGTGAGTGGGAAGAAGTGAAAAAAAGAGACAATTTCTCAATGGGGTCAATGTATCAGTTTTATGGGCTCTTGGTTTTGGCCCTTGACCTTTCTCCCAGGCATTGACATCAATCAAACTCAAAATACAGTTACTGAGTGTCCACATGGACATGGAATTATGGTAGCCTCTGGAAAGAAGTCCATCCAAATGAAGGCAGAATCATTCTCGAGAGGAATGTGATGAAAATGCTGGGCAAACTGAAGTCTTGGCAGTGTGAATTCACATTCCTGTTCTGCCTTTCATTTGCTGTGTGAGTTGGGGCCACATATTTGACCTCTCTGAAATGAGGTTCCTGCAACCAAATAGAGGAGTACCAACCTACCTCCCAAGTTCCCAGCCAGGTAAGACAAATATTAGTGATTCTAAAGTGTTCAGTGAATTGAATGTGTTTTATTGTTTCGGAAATCATAGAAGTTACATTTGAAAGGGACCTAAGAGATTATGTTGTCCAAATGGCTTATTTTCAGAAGAAGAAAAGGAGACCTAGAGAAGGAAGGAAGTTCCCAAGGTTCTGGGGCTTGTAAATGGCAAAAGGAAGATGCAAGATTACAGATTTATAACTTTAATGGACTTTAGAGGTTACATAGCAGTGAGGTGGAGCAGTGAATAATAGTGCCAGGCCTGGATTTTGGAGGACTTGAGTTCAAATGTGACCTCAGACACTTCTTAGTTGTATGACCCTAGACAAGTCACTAAATCTTGTTTGCCTCAATTTGGGAAATAAGATGGAGAAGGAAATGGAAAATCACTCTGGTATCTTTGCCAAGTAAACTCTAAGTGGGGTCATGAAGAGTAAGACAAAGCTGAAAAACAACTGAACAATAACATAGGCTACATATTCTTTTTAAATGAGGCTCCAAGGCCCTGAAAAGTTTATTGATATACCTAATATCGGACATATAGTAAGAGTCAAGATTTGAACCCAGATCTCTTCCAACTTCAGTAAATAAGACAGGGATTTCAGCTAAGGGAGAAGTTGGGTGAAATTGCTTTTTCTTAATCACAGCCAGTAGTGAGTTTTCAAGTGCTATTTAGCAAATGCCTGCTATTACACTGGTTTGGCTATCACAGTTTGAGGAAGTGACCTCTCCTTCATTACCACTCAGCTGCCTAGCATTTCTGCTTCTAGCAAAGGAAATGACAAATAAGTCCACATTAATGGGTTACTAAGCTAACCATTCCAAGTACTTACTAGTAGGGCTTTTTGTCCTACCCTCCATTGCAACCACACAGCTTCAGGTAGGTATCGCTCCCTCTCTCATTCATGGTTTCTTTGGGGGTGTCTTTCTTTCCCCAATAACACTTTCCCCCCAAAGATATCTCCATTATTAGTAGAATAGGTTGAGGTGGACCTGCCTTGAGGCCTCTGGGCCAGGGGGAGCTGGGAATTCATCTCAGAAAGTCCAGTCAGGACACCCAGAAGAAATGAAGATAGCACTCTATTCAACTGCCATCAAAAGGGAAGTTGTTTCCTTCTACTACTACTCTATCCAGGTAAAAATCTTCTACACCTTTTTGTCTTCTCAAACCCAGTGACATTGAATTGTTAGCTACCTAAGAACACATCATCTCAAAAACTTGTGTCTCATTTTCTCATTCCCTTCCACCTTAATTAATATTGCCCTTCCCATGTCCCTTTCCAGTTATGCTCATCATTTCATTCATTTTCTTTGGAACCCCTATTCCATAATTAACAAGTTGCCCTTCATTTTAGAGCTCTTTCTTACATATTCCTGTTGCTTTCTGTCACTGACAGACCTGGCTCCCTCTTAATAACACTACATCTCTGGCCATCCTTGACACTCGGATCCCAACTTCTTTCATATTTTCTGATACACTAGTCCTGAGGGAGAATGAGAATACTGCTTACTTCCTCTGGCCTCTTCCACATTCTCCCTTTGTTAGCATTGATAAGCAACTTCTCTTCTGTTTGGTATTAGTTCCATCCAGATTTATCACCCATACAAGATCCTGTTGTTTTGCTGAGTTATCTTTTGGTCATGTCTGACTTTTTGTGACTCCATTTGGGATTTTCTTGTCAAAGATACTACAGTAATTTGCCGTTTCATTCTCTAGTTCACTTTCCAGGTGATGAAACTGAGGCAAACAGGGTTAAGGGACTTGCCCACAGTCACACAACTAGTAAGTCTGAGACCAAATTTAAAATCAAATCTTCCTGATATCATGCCTGGAGATCTATCCACTGTACCACCTTATCTGTTCACCCATAGGTCATTCCTTGTCTTTTTTTTTTCAAGGTCTTCAGGACCTGACTCACAATCTTTTTCTCCACTCCTATTTCTGGCCTAACTAATTCTATCAGACTGAAAAATACACATTGCTATTATCTCAAATATCAAACTATTCAACTTTCATGACCTACTCCATAATCCATCTAAGTCACACACAAGAATGGCCACCCCCACTTCTAGGATCATGAATTATGAAATTCTCTTATCTAATTCAAATTTCCTATCATCTTATCTCGTTGTATATCTCACCCTGTCCAGACTTATTTTCTTTTATCACCATGAAATATAATCCTTTCATCCCTCAGTATTTTTCCATTTTTCCAGGCCACCAGCCCTGCTCTGCCTTCCTACTCTCCCCTTCCAATGTTTAACCTTTTAGTTAATAAGCTAAACCCTTTATCATCCTCTATTTTTCTATTTTTCAGTCCTCAAATTCCCATGTACTATTGCTGCTTATGCCTTGACAAACACCAAACCTGGACTACTTTTACCATCTGGTTCCTCCATTTCTATCCATGTGCTACTGAAAAGAGCTGGAGTCAAACAGCCCTGCTGATCAGATCTGCTACAAATATAGAGTCAATTGAATCCTCACTGGAAGAGAAATCCTCTCATTCCTCTATCTCACTCTCTTTTCTCTTGCTGAGGATCTCAATCTATACTTTTTTGAGAAAACGGAGGTAATTAGTTATAAGTTCCCTAGTTCCTTTCCTCCACAAACTCATAATTCATTGATAACATCCCCATTGTCTCTGCCTGTTCTTCCGTCTCTGATGAAGACCTTGTCCTTTATCTCACTAAAACCTACCTCACTACATGTACCCCATCTTTAAAAAATCCTTTCTTTCTGTCTTATAATTAATACTGAATATTATTTCTAAGGCAGAAGAATGGTAAGAGCTAGGCAAATGGAGTTAAGTGACTTGCCTAGGGTAACACAGTTAGGAAGTGTCTCGGGACAGATTTGAACCCAGGACCTCCCATTCTCTATCCAGTCTATATCTCTATCCTATATCTGTATTTTAATCATGCTAGGCTCTCTATCCACTAAGCTACCTAGCTGCCCCTCTATGTATACCGTTGATTCTATCCTCTCATGTAAACTAATCTCTAATACAGTAACCTCCCTGCTGCCTAAAAATATAGCCATCCTGGAAAACAATTTCCCTGAGAGTAAGGTTTAAGTAAAAACTCTCTTCCTCTCCTTCTTATAGGAGTTTTCTTCCCCTCCCCTTCCCATGTGAATCTTTGGGTGAGAAAGATTATTCTATTTGGTCTTTCTTTTCCCCCTATTTACACATTACATTTTCCCCACATGTTAGTATACATAGATTGATATAAATGTAGTCCTTATAGAAGAGAGTTTGAGTAAAATAAAAAGATAACATTTTTCTCCTTTTCCCTTTCCTTCATATTTACCTTTTCAGGTATTCCATGCTCTTTGTTTTTCGATATTGAACTTTCCACAGAGCTCTGGTCTTTTCGTTGCAAAAACTTGGAAATCTTCTATTTTGTTGAATGCCCATACTTTCCCTTGGAAGTATATAGTCAGTTTTGCTGGATAGCTGATTCTTGGTTGAAGACCCAGCTCTCTTGCCTTTCTGAAAATCATGTTCCATGCCTTACCATCATTCAGAGTGGAACTTGCAAGGTCTTGTGTGACCCTGATTGGCATTCCTTTATATCTAAATTGTCTTTTTCTGGCTTCTTGTGGGATTTTTTCTTTTGTTTGAGAGCTTTGGAATTTGGCAATTACATTCCTGGGAGTTGTCTTTTGGGGATTTAGTGTAGAGGCTGTTCTGTGAGCTCTGTCAGTGGCTGTATTGCCCCCTTGTTCTAGGATCTCTGGGCAATTTGCTTTGATTGTATCTTGTATTATGGTGTCGAGTTTGCTGTTTATTTCTGGCTTTTCTGGAAGTCCAATTTTTCTTAAATTATCTCTTCTCCCTCTATTTTCCAAGTCTGTCACCTTGTCAGTGAGATAGTTTATGTTCTCTTCTAATTTCTTGATCTTTTGGCTTTGCTTTATTGATTCTTGCTCTTTTACCTGCTCGTTGTCTTCGAGTTGCCTAATTCTGACGTTTACAGCTTGGTTTTCCTTTTCAGTTTGGTCAAACTGGTTTTGTAGATGGGTGAATTTCTTTTGCATTATTTCCCACTTTTCCTCCCAGAGGGCTTCCATCTTTTTGATCCTTTCCTATTCAAATTTTTTCATGGGTTTGTGGAGAGTTTCCATTTCCTTTGGAAGGTTTTGGAGCATTTGCTTGTGTTTCCTCTTCTATCTCCTCTGTATTTTGTATTTTTGCTCCATCAAATGTGTCCAAAGTCGCCCCCTTCTTCTTGTTTTTCTTGGAATATTGGGGCTTTTGTGCTTCTGTGGAGTTTGCCATCTCTATCTGAGTGGGGAGGACTAGGTTTTCTTATCTCTGACTGGTGTTCAGAGGTTTTAGCCCTAGGCAGATTATCCGTTCTATGCAGTTGTTGTTCTGTCTTCCCAGTGAAGCCAGGAATTGCTGGTGTTCCCCTGTTACTGCCCACCTCAGTTCCCTCCCAATGCTTCTCCGTTGCCTTACTTCCATGCTCTGAGCCTGGCTCGGCCCTTTCTTCGGGGTGTTTGTTTCTGTGCCTTAGCTGTCCAGGAGAGCCAGCACTCTGAGGGGGGAGGGGCCTGGCTTCCTGGAGCTCGGAGGGCTCCTGATAGGATTCGCTTTCCCTGGGTTGAACTGAGTATACCCTGAGGCAGGGACCTTGAGACTCGGAAGGAAGGATCCAGCCAGGGGATTATAAGCTCCCCCTGTCTCTCTCTGTTTCCCTGCTGTCTGGGTGCCCCCTCATTTGAGTCAGGTTGTTTTCAGGAAGTGGCCTTCAGAATAGCCGGCCCCGAGGCTCTGAGGTTCCCTCTGCTGCCTTGGACTCTGTGCTCTGGGTTGGGGGGATGGGTCCTGGGACCTTCCTTCTGCCTACCCCTTAGGTCCGAGTGGTCTCGGGTCCTGGATTTGGGGGGGGGGGCTTACGTTTTGATCCAGGTCCAGGAGGAGGATTCCCGGGGTCTATGCTGTTGATCGTTTTGAATTTCGGTGCCCTAGGAGTATATAGTTTGAGTTCAGTAGGGAAGGGTTTCTGGAGATCTGAACTTTAGCTTTCTCTAAGCCGCCATCTTGACCGGAAGTCTCTCTAGTGTTTTCAATAGGAATGGGTGTTTTATTTTATCAAATGCTTTTTCATATATTGAGATAATCATGTGATTTTTGTCGGTCTGCTTCTTAATATGGTCAATTATGTGGATGGTTTTTCTAATATTGAACCATCCTTGCATTCCTGGTATGAATCCTACCTGATCATAGTGGATAACCCTTGTGATGACTTGCTGGAGTCTTTTTGCTAGTATCCTATTTAAGATTTTTGCATCTATATTCATTAGGGAGATTGTCCTATAGTTTTGTTTCTCTTTTTTTAGCCTGCCTGACTTTGGGATCAGTACCATGTTTGTGTTGTAAAATGAATTTGGTGGAACTCCTTCTTTGCTTATTTTGACAAATAGTTTGTATAATATTGGAATTAGTTGTTCTTTGAATGTTTGATAGAATTCATTTGTGAATCCATCTTGACCTGGGGATTTTTTCTTAGGGAGTTCTTTGATGGCTTGTTCAATTTCATTTTCTGATATGGGTTTTTTTAAGTAATTTATTTCTTCCTCTTTTAGTCTAGGCAATTTATATTTTTGTAAGTATTCATCCATATCACCTAGATTGCCATGTTTGTTGCCATATAATTGGGCATAGTAGTTTTTAATGATTGCCTTAATTTCCTCTTAGAGGTGAGGTCTCCCTTTTCATCTTGGATACTGTCAATTTGGTTTTTTTCTTTCCTGTTTTTAATTAGACTGACTAATAATTTGTCTATTTTAATTGGTTTTTCAAAGTACCAGCTTCTAGTCTTATTTATTACATCAATAGTTCTTTGACTTTCAATTTTATTGATTTCTCCTTTGATTTTTAGGATCTCTAATTTAGTCTCTATCTGAGGATTTTTATTTTGTTCACTTTCTAGTTTTTTTAATTTGCATGCCCAATTCATTGACCTCTGCCCTTCTTCATTTGTTTATATATGAACTCAAGGGTATAAATTTCCCCCTAAGTACTGCTTTGGCTGCATCCCATAGGTTTTGAAAGGATGTCTCACCATTGTAATTTCCTTCAATGAAGTTATTAATTGTTTCTATGATTTCTTCTTTAACTAGCTGGTTTTGGAGAATCATATTGTTTAATTTCCAATTAATTTTTGATTTATCTCTCCATGTAACCTTACTAATTTTTATTTTCATTGCATTGTGGTCTGAGAAGGTTGCATTTATAATTTCTGCCCTTTTGCACTTGTTTGCAATGTTTTTGTGTCAGTTTTTGTGAATGTTACATGTGCTGCTGAAATGAAGGTGTATTCTTTTTGTCCCTAATTGTTTTTCTCCACATGACTACTAACTCTAATTTTTCTAAGATTTCATTTGCTTCTCTCACCTCTTTCTTATTTATTTTTTTGGTTTGAGTTATCTAGTTTGCATAGAGGAAGGTTCAGATCTCCCACTTGTATAGTTTTTCTATCTATTTCATCCTTGAGTTCCTCTAGTTTTTCCTTTAGAAATTTGGATGCTATACCATTTGGTGCATACATATTGAGTACAGATATTTCCTCATTCTCTATACTGCCTTTTATCTGGATGTAATTACCTTCCCTATCTCTTTTAACTAGATTCATTTTTACTTTGGCTTTGTCAGATATCATGATTGTGACTCCTGCCTTCTTTTTATCAATTGATGCCCAATAGATTTGCCTCCATCCTCTTACTTTCACGCTATGCGTATCTACCTTCCTCATGTATGTTTCTTGCAGACAGATTCTAATACACTCTGCTATTCACTTGTATTTTATGGGTGAGTTCATTCCATTCACATTCAGAGTTATGATTACAAGCTGTGTATTTCCCAGCATTTTGATTTCTACTCCAGGTCCTGCCTTTTCTTTTTTCACTATTTCCTTCTACACCAATGTTTCTAATCAGTCCTTCTAGTTCCCACCCTTATTTTACTTCCCTTTCCCCCCCTTATTTGCCCCTGTAGTCTTTTTTAAATTGCCCCCCCACCTTCTCCCCCCCTTGTACTGCTTCCCTCCTCACCAGTCCATTTTTTATCCTTCTACTCCTCTATAGGGCGCAAATCTATTCTCTGCCCCCAATGGATTGGATTGTTCTTCCCTCTTTGGGTCAGTTTCAAAGCACATAAGAGTTGAGTATTTCCTATATCCAACCTCTTTACCCTTCCAGTGTATTGATGTTCTCCCCCCCTCCCACCATGAGCTTCTTTGTGACATATAAATTTACCCCCATTTGTTTCTTTTCCCATTTCTTTTAGTATTAACCTCTTTTTTTTTAGCTCTGGTTGTATACACACACACATGTATATGTATTTATGCATGCATATATCTGTATACCTATTTATGTCTTGTCCTATACAGTTTGTCACTGTTCCCTCTAAGTGTAATTCTTCTAGCTGCCCAGGTGATAGCAACAGTTTTTAAGAGTTACCAATGACCTCTTTTCTTATAGAGATACATATCATTTTAACTTATTGAGTCTTTAAAAACTTTTTGTTGTTGTTGTTTTGTTTTGTTTTTCTTTTTCCCCCTCTTTTTAAATTACTTTTTGATGATTCTCTTGAGTTCTGTGCTTGGACATCAAATTTTCTGTTCAGGTCTGGTCTTTTCTTTAAGAATGCTTGGAATTCTTCTATTGTGTTGAATGTCCATATTTTCCCCTGTAAGAATATAGTAAGTTTTGATGGGTATTTGATTCTTGGTTGTAGACCTAGTTCCCTTGCTTTCCAGAATATCATATTCCATGCCTTTCAGTCCTTCAGTGTGGATGCAGCCAGATCCTGCATAATCCTCGTTGTGTTTCAGTGGTATCTGAATGGCTTCTTCTTGGCAGCTTGTAATATCTTTTCTTTGGTCTGATAGTTCTTGAATTTGGCTATAACATTCCTGTGTGTTGTCAGTTGGGGATTAAATACAGGAGGTGATCTGTGGATTCTTTCAATCTCCACTTTCCCCTCTTGTTCTAGGATATCGGGGCAGTTTTCCTGAATAATTTCCTGTAGTATTATATCCAGGTTTTTTCTTTTGTCATTGTCTTCTGGTAGACCAATGATTCTTAAATTGTCGCTTCTCAAATGATTTTCTAAATCATCTGTTTTTTGAATGAGATGCTTCATATTTTCCTCATTTTTTTTCATTCTTTTCGTTTTGTTTTATAGTGTCCTGCTGCCTCGTGAGGTCACTTAATTCCAGTTGTTGTATTCTGGTTCTTAAAGACTGGATTTCATCCACTTTTTGGTCATCCTTTTACTTTTGGTCTGATTTTCTTTGAAGATCGTCTTTCATCCTCTTTACCTCGTCTTTCCATCTCCTTTCCCTCATCTTTCATCTCCTTTGCCTCATTTTCCAGCTGGTTGATTTTGGCTTTCAAGACAGTATTTTCTCGTTTTAGTTCAAGTGCCTCTGTTTCCAGATGACTTATCTTAATTTTTAAGTTCTTTTCACAATTGTCTTCAGCCTCTCTTAATTGTGTTTTGAGTTCTTCCCTAGCCTGTATCCAATTCGCTGGGATTTCTGATTTATTGTTTGCTGATGTCTCTCCCTCCATTCCGTTTGCTGAGTAGAAGCTGTCTATTGTAGTTTCTTTCTTCTTTTTCTGTTGTTTGCTCAAATTCACCCCTTCTTTACTACCCATATTTGTCTGTGCTCTTGCACCTCTCATATTTTTTTTTTTTGGTTTTGGGGGCTTCTGTCAGTCTCTCCTCTTGGAGCTTTAACAGGAGATCTCTCAGTGTAGTGGAGGTTTGTTGGGATTTGAGCTTCCCTGTCCTCTGGAGGCTTTTGATTGGATTAAAGTCCAACAGTCAATGAGGATGGGTGTGGAGCCTGGGCTTCTCTGAATTCTGGAGACTTTTGATGGGATTAAGTTCAGCTTAGTTGGGCTGGGTGTGCTCTGAGTCCAAAACTTCCTGGAAGGCTGGAGCAAATATGGAGGATCTCCAACAACTCTGGCCAGACTGCCAAGTCTGTGCTCCCTCTCTAGCTCCTTCCCCGCTGTCTGTGTTGGATGCTCTGAACTTGGTACAGCCCTGCTCGCAAGGTAGCCCTCCAGACCAGCACCTTTTCCCACCCAGAATTTCCTGCTGCCACTGGAATCTCAGCACTCTGGGTGGGAGAGGGGATGGGTCCTGGGACCTTCCTTTTGTCTTCCCCTTAATACGGAGTGTTCTCAGATTTCGGCTTTTCAGGTGGTGTACCTTTTGGATTAAGTCCATCAGGAGGGTTCCTTGACTCTGTCTTGTTGTTAAGTTTGTTTTTCAGTCCCCTGGGAGCATTCAGTTTGTGATCGGTTAGGAAGGGTATTCAGAGGTCTGAACTTCTGCTCCTTCTAGACCACTATCTTGACTCCGCCTCCTTGTAACCTCAATATTCATCATTCTTGACTTCTCTGCAGCATTTGACATTGTCAAAGATTCTCTCTCTTCTCTGAGTTTTCATGAAGCCAATCTGGTTTGGTTGTCCTCATACCTGCCTGGTTTCTCTTTTCTGGATCACCATCCATGTCACCATCTTTGACTGTGGTTGCTCTTTAATGCTCTGTCCTATGACTTCTTCTCTCTGTTGTTTCTCTTACTCAGAGGCCTCATCAGTCTAATTGGTTTAATTCTCATGTCTATGCAGATGGCTCCCAGATCCATAGATCAAAGAAATAGTGTTTCTTCTCAGCTCTAGTTTCACATAAGCAACCACCTATTGAAACTTTCAAACCAGATCTCATAGAGCCATCACAAACTCATCATTTGCAAACTAGAACTTATTATCATATTCCAAAAGCCCATTTTTCTTCCTATCTGTCCTATTTATGTCAAAGTCACCATTATTCCAGTTACCTAGATTTGAAATCACAGTATCTTCCTCATCTTCTCACTGTCTCTCATCCAGTATATTGAATCAGTTGCCAATATTGTCACTTCTACCTTCAGAACACATCTCAAATCCATCTTCCTCTTTCTACCTACATAGCCACCACCCTATTCAACTACTCTTTTTAAAGCTATTATAAGAGGCTCCTAATGAATCTCCTGGCTTTAAGTCTTTCTTCACTTCAATCCATCCCCCATGCAGTTTCCAATGTGATTTTCCTAAAACATGGGTCCAAACATGTCATTCTCCTACTCAGTGAATTTGAATGACTCCCTATTAAAACTAGAATAAAATATAGACTTCTTGATTATTTAAAGCCCTTTGGAATCTAGACCCAACATACCACTCCAGCTTTATTATACATTATTCTCCTTTATGTTAATCTGATCTTCTTACTATTCCTGACATATGATACTCTGTCTCCAATCTCTAGGCCTTTGCATCAGTTATGTCCTCAATACATGAAATACACTGCATTTCATTTCTGCCTTTTTGAGTATTTTTGTTCAATCATATTCAACATTACTGAAAAACAAGATCTAGGGGTAAAAACAAAGCTTGTTCAGTCATTTTCAGTTGGGTCCAATACTTCATGACTCTATTTCTTGGCAGAGGTATTGGACCAGCTTTCCATTTCTGTCTTTATCTTATTTTACAGATGAGGAAACTGAGGTAAACAGGGCTAAGTGACTTGCCCAGGGTCCCAAAGCTAGGAAATATCTGAGGCCAGATTTGAACTCAATAAGATGAGTCTTCCTAACTTCAGGTCTGGAGCTCTAGCCACTGCATCACCTACTTGCCATGAGTAATAACAATATCTAGCATTTATATAGCACTTACATGTTTGTGATGTGTTTTACATGCTTTCATTTGATGTCTACAAAAATTATTATAGCCATTCTATAGATGAGGAAATTGAGAATGGGAGAAGATAAGTGAGTAGTCTAATATTACACAGTTAACAAATAACTGAAGCAAGATTTGATCTTAGGCCTTCCACTTACTGTACCATCTTCCTGCCCTTGGTCACACAGTCAGTACATTTCAGATCCAGGCTTCAAACCCAGATGCCCAAGTTTAAGTGTAGTGATCTTTCTACTAGACCTCCCTGCTTTAGTGAATGACAGCCATAAAAGATCAGGCTGTGGGTCTTGCTGCTGTGGCTGGAACAAGGAGGAACAGAGCATACATCAAAAAAGCATTAATTAGTCATCATACACCTGGGTTATTCCAAAACCCAGTGGTCTGACATCTCTCATTTGCTCAGATAGAATTGCTCACACACCTAATGCCATATTACACCTGGCATCTGCTGGTTTGATCTATTTCCTCATTACCTTGGATAGAAAGGCAAATATTTTCTGTTTACCTCAATAATTGGAAATTCTGGAGATGGATATCTTCAGAGCCCTCTTCCACACTCCAAAGCCCACAGTTTAATGCCTGATGACCAGAAACACAGTCTGGATGTATCCGTAGTGGGAAGGTGGGGTGTGCTGTGAATTCAATGGTTTCCCTTAATTGTACTAGCATTAGAGGATAGAACTAACATCTGCCTTAGAGGCTAAGTGTACTCTACCGGAAGCTTACTGCATGGAGCTCATGTTCCAGAGGATAGAATTTGAACCATAACATATGCCAAGGGACAGAAGCTGGACCTGTGACTTCATTGATATAAGGATCTTTCTTTACCAATATAGGGCTTCTCCTCTTAAAAAGCTGCCTGAAGCATTGAGCAAATTAGTAACTTATTCAGGTTCCCAAACCCTGTATGGATCTTTCAGATCATTCTGGCTTTAGGACCACCTTTCTATCTATTATGCTATGGCTGCCCCTAAAATAGCCCACTCCATGAATTAATGAACTACATTAAAAATTAGCTCTATTATTCAGCATTTTTCCCCTTATGATTTTAGAACTCAGACCTGAAAGCATCTGTGTAATAGAAAACATAGGTTATCAGAAGTTTTCTAACTACCTGTAAATTCAAGAGAGTTCTAAAAAAATAAAAATGTAATTAATTTAACACCTCTTCCTTTTTGTCCTATTCTCTTCTGTACCCTGGTGCTGTAGAGGGTGGAGCAATTTGGAGCAGAAAATTTAGATCTTTTAACCATTCACTTTATAGATTAGATTGGGATAGAAGAGGAAAATCTAGCCTGATTTTACAGCTATAGAAAGGAGTCCTTGAGTGGCAAAGTGAGGTCTTCAATCACATGGCCAGTGGGTGGAATTATTTGTTATCTGAGGTTACTTGATAGAAAGGGAATAGGTCTTGAAAGTGGGGATGAATTTTAATAATCTCAAGCAAGCTTTCCACTGGCTTCATTCAGGGCAATACAATAATGTCCAAAATGTTCCAAGAAAGCCCTGTCAGAATATCTTTTTTCTTGCAATTAGACTGTAGTCATTGGTATTAGAATGGAGGATTTCCCAGTTTATTTCATACCTGGCTGTCCTGAAATCATACCCTCTAGCTTCTAGTCTGAGAAACCACCAGTAAGGAATATTCCAGAATCTACTGGTTTCAGATCTTCTTGTTGTTCAGTCGTTTTAGTGTTGTCAGACACTTTATGAACCCATTTGGGATTCTCTTGGCAAAGATACTGGAGTGGCTTACCATTTCCTTCTCCAGCCCATTTTACAGGTGAGGAACTGAGGCAAATAGGGTTAAGTGACTCATTTAGGGTCAAGCGATCAGATATATAGGCTCTCACAAAATTAAGTACCCAGAACCATTACTTGTTTTCCCTAATAGCTCTCTTACCATAGCTGACATCTAGTTCTCCCTCTCAAGTTGGAGAACGAACAGCTGGTCTCTTTTGGTCTGTTGTACCCTCTCTCCCTCAGCCTTACTTTCCTACCGAATAGGCCTGATTCTGTTACCCAACTCCCCCACGACCCCCCCTTTTTTCCCTATTTTTCACAAATCATTTTCCTACTATAGATTCAGGAACGTCTCGGAGGGAAAGGGAAAAGGCTCAGAATTGTCTCAGCTTTTCCTCTCTCTGCTCCCTCCCACTCTCCTTTCCTTCACCCTTCAGACACCAACGCTCCGGAACCTGAATACAGTACTCGGAGAAGTTACCCACAGATCCTGAAGGGTAGTGGTTTTAGAACTAGTTAGGAAATCAAATACTTTGAAGCTGGAAAAACCAAATCAGACCAGACAAAAGCGTCTCCTCGTGAACCAATAATAGCGCCTGCGCTCTGGATGTTCCTCCTGATTCAGAGGAGCTCCAGTTCCTTAACACAAACAATTTTTTACAGCTTGTCAGCACAGCTGCAGAAACACAGTCTTGAAGGAGTGATGGGGAGCACCCAGCGTTGCCTGATGCTTCATCAGAACTGAGCTTTCTGTCTTCAGCCAGTTTGTTCTCAGTTCCTGGGGAGATACGTGAGGCAGGAGAAACAAAACGTCGTACTTCGGTTTTCTTAGGGGGTCCCGCCCCCTACCAGAGGAAACAGGATAGTCTTGATTCTTAGCAGTTTCTTGGGGCGTATTACAACCGAACCTGGCGTCAAGTATCCGAGTCATAGAATAAATGGAAAACATGGGAAAGAGCCGAGAGGAGGCGTCAGCTTTGCCTGCTGCCTCGCTGACCTCCGCCCCTCTTGAAAGACTAAAACAAGGCTATTTCTGTTGAGTACTTGGCAGCTGAGATGCGCACCATTTGGAATGGGGCTTTCTAGCGTTAACCTCATAGACTTTTTTTTTTAATAGACTTTACAAGTAGTTGAAACACACACAAGCTCACACTGAAGCTGCTTTGGGAAGAGAGACTAGTCTGTGCTGTAGTATAAATAGCCCTCGCGTTGATAAAGGCTCCCCCTGCGTCCAGCCGACTGCGTGCTACGTTGAGCCTATGGCCGCCAACCTAGGCTGGAAGACTGTTTTATGGGTCACCACCCCAGGCTTTGGGAGCGACCTCGGCTTCCTTGCCCGCCTCTGGCGCCAGTTGCGTGCAATGTGCATGGAAGCGAGGGCTAAAGATAGCCTTGCTATTTAGGAATGGCCATTATCGCGAAATAAAAGCAAGTGCAAAGCTGATCGTTATGATCCGGCTGTAAGACAAGCATGTTTAAAGGGAAAGGTGGAGAAGAAAGAAAAGGCCTATTAGGTGAGGGGCAGTTGTGCCAGCCTCGGTTTTCACTAATGCCCTTTTAGATTAGACTGAATTCTCAGCTTTTTCTCTCTTTGTTCCCTGACTTTCCTTCCCCGCCCCCCCAAACCTGAATACTGTATTCTGAGAATTTACACACAAGCCCTGAAGGGCAGTGGCTTGAGAAATATTTGAGAAATCAGGGAAGTATTTTGAGCCTGAAGGGGAGGAAGGGAACCAGTTCCTAGTGAATCAATAATAAAGCCAATTCTCTGTAGCTTCTGATTCAAAGGGGCTCCAGTTCCTTGCCACAAACAGGTGCTTGCACCCTTTGCTTTAAGGGTTTATTCAGTACTCAGCATCAGTTTTAGAGCTGGGAGACCATTTAACCCAACTTCCTCATTTTGCAGATGAGGAAACTGAGGACCTGGGAAATGAAGTGATTTTGCCAGAAGTCACATAAACAATAAAGAGGGAAAAGGTAGGAACTGAATCCAGGTCCACTGACTCCAGGAACCTGTTTTTTCACATTGTAGCATACTACCTTCTTGACTGGTTTTTGTTGTTGAGTCATTTCAGCCCTGTCCAACCCTTTTGGACCTCATTTGAGGTTTTCTTGGCAAAGATACTGAAGTGGCTTACCATTTCCTTCCTTTTGGATTTAATAATATACTAAACAAATGCAGAGAGGCCTGTTGCTGGCATGAGGCCAACTTCAGAACCATAAGGACCTGAGTATAGGTCTTGCTCCTGATTCTTTCTACTTTACCACTTTACTTTACCATCTAAGAATAAGTTACTGGGGGGGGGGGCAGCTGGGTGGCTCAGTGGATTGAGAGCCAGGTCCAGTGTCTGGAAGTCCTTTATTCAAATCTGGATCAGACACTTCTTAGCAATGTGACCCTGGACAAATCACTTGAACCCCATTGCCTAGCATTTACCACTCTTCTGCCTTAGAACCAATACACAGTATTGATATGATATCCATTTTCCTCTTACAGACATATGTTGTGCAGGATTCAAAGGAAATAAGAGACCAGGTTCCTCTTTCTGCTAGTTAAACTTTGACTTTTCAGTTTCAAAGGCTTTTTTAGAGATGGAAGGGATGCCAGGCCTCTCTTTTTCTACTCTACCATGTTGTTAAAAAAAAAAAGCAGGTGGTTTTTCAAATGTTGGGAAGAGAAGGAAAGGAGAGAATATGGATTAAAAAATTTTAATTTTAAAAATAAGAAAAAAGAAAAGTTGAAGCTAGAATTTAAGTTTCTTGACTTCTAAACTTTTTGCTTCCCTCAGTATACTGTGAAGGAGACGCATCTACTTTTTCTTTCAGAAGCTCCTGATTAGTTCAGTTTAGCAATTCCACTAAACAAACATTTACCTGTGTCTGTTATAAAAAGCTGCATGTTATAATAAATAAAGAGCTGGTCTTGGAGTCAGGAAAACATGGGTTCAAAAGATAAGCAAACAGATGCATGGACCCCTTCTCAGGAAAATGTTTTTGAAATAATTGAAAGAAATGCTAAATTTCAGGTAGAGATGAGTGAAAATAAAGATGTCTTTTTTTTCCCCAGTCCAATTTAACAAGTCATCCTTGGGAATTTGTAGAGGTGGGATCTACTTATGGACCTCAGATTAAGAACTCCTGGGTTAGGTGACCTATAAGATCCTCTCCAGCTCTCAATCCATGATACTTTAAATCAGGGCAGAAAAGAAAGATGAGTAACTGTAGGTGGTGAATTCTTAGGGCATGAAAAGAATGAGTAGAATAGAGTAGACATGAATTAGCTGCTAATTTTTCAGTATTTACCAAAGTATCTGCATTTGCAGGTATCATTTTTCAGAGAGAACTTCAGTGTGTACTTTTCAAAGATCCTGACACTCCCTCTCTGAGGTTTGCATCCATCCTACCACAGCTGCATCTCCAAAGAGGCTTAAAAAGCTTGCCTGACTCAGGACCTCAGGGAAGCTGGCAATTCCCCCCCTCCCCCTAGAACTCTCATAATTAGGGAACTTTGGGCAGCTACCTCACTCATATTCTCATATTCTTCCTTTCTGGGCATGCTTGAGCTCCTGGCTTGCCTTTCTCTCTCTCTCTCTCTCTCTCTCTCTCTCTCTCTCTCTCTCTCTCTCTCTCTCTCTCTCTCTCTCTCTCTCTCTCTCTCTCTCTCTCCTTTCCTTTCATTCCTTGCTTTCTTCCTTCCTCCCTTTCTTAGAATCAATGTTGTATATTGGTTCCAAGGCAGAAGAGTGTGGCAAGGGCTAGGCAATGGGAGTCAAGTAACTTGCCTAGGGTCACCCAGCTAGGAAGTATCTGAGGCCAGATTTGAACCTAGTATCTTGAGCCTGGCTCTCAATCCACTGAGCAACCTAGCTGTACTGCACCCCCACCCCTTTTCTTTAGAGACTAGTGGATTAGGAAAAGTCCAATCTATAAGAGATGGTATGTGGCCTGGTAGATAGTATTGACCTTGGAGTCAGAAAGACCTGAGCCTGAATCTTGCCTCAGAACCTTATTTGTTGTGTGACCCTGGAAAAGTCATGTAATTTTAATATTATTTTCCTCATTTATGAAATGAAGATTAACAACAGCATCCACCTCCCAGGATTGCAGTGAGGATCAAATGAGATAACATATTTGTTTTGCAAACTTTAAAGTCTGATATAAATGTTCATTATTATAGCACTTCTTAGCATTACTATTGTATTGTTCATTATTATGTCCTCATTATTACATTACTTATTTTAATATTTACATTACATATAATAATTCAGTTCAATGAACATTTATTGCACTAGCATGTGCATCTGGGTGGCTCAATGGAAAGAGCACTGGTGAAGATCTGAGTTCAAATGTGACTTCAGGCACTTACAAACTCTGTCGCCCTGGGTAAGTCACTTGATTCTGCCTCACTTTCCTCATCTGGAAAATCAGCTGAAGAAGGAAATGATGAAACACTCCCTCCAGATAATCTCCAAACTCCTTTTTGACTTTATTTCCAGTTTTATTTTGGCTAACTTATTTCTCCTTGTACTTGATTTTGCATCTCCCATTAATGTATGTTTGAACAGAATCCTGCCTCAGTATGCCTATCCTCCTTCCAAACTCAATTTAAGCCCCGGATCTTATGAGAAACCTGCCTTGCCTCCTGCAGTTTTCAGTGCCCTGGACCCAGAAATTCCATTTACATTTACAAATTATTTTTATTTTACCATTTAAATGATTAGAAACCATTTTCCTTTAATTTTTTTATGCATGTGTTGTTTCCACCAATAGAATTTAAATTAAGCTATTTGAGAGAAGGGACTGTTTGTTTCTCTAGTTTGTGTCCCCAAGTACCTATAATGTTGCCTGGCACATAGTAGGCACGTAAATGTTTGCTTTTGTAGTGATTGTTGCAAGGTACTGTGTTAAACAATGAGGATACAAAGTAGTCCTAACCTCAAGGAATTTACCTTCTACTGTGAGTATCCAATGTGTGCAGAAATGAGTAGATAGAGGGTGTATACAAAGTAAGGAAATGTAATTTTAAGACTGAGAAATGGGGACATCCCCAAAGAATTGGTGTTGAAAGGGGCACTTATAATAATAGTTAGCATTCATAGAGTTCTTTAAGGTGCACATAGTGCTTTACAGATATTATCTCACTTGATTCTCACAACAACCATGGGAATGAAGTGCTTTTACAATCTCCATTTTATGGATGAGAAAATGAAAACAGAGGTTAAATGACTTGCCCAGGGTCACGCAGCTAGTATCAGAGGCTGGATTTGAGCAGACTTCTTGACTTTAGATCTGGCACTCCGTCCATTTCACCACCTAGCAGCCTCCAAATTGTGCTGTAAAGTATTCTAAGGATTCTAAGGAATGGGCAAGCACGTCACAAACTAAACATGTGGTATAAATGGAAGGCTGTTATTATTATAAAGGCTGTCTCTATGTATGTTTGGAGGGAAGCAGAAAAGACATCTGTAGCTTCTTCTCCTACCCTTCTCCAAGAGAGATCCTAATTCCTGCTGGGAGAGGAGGCAGGGAGTTGAGACCAGAGACTACAAATCTTTCCCCAAAGAATAATACTGGCCTAGAATTGTATCTCTGTGCTCCCTTAAATGTTAGACTTTGTTGTTTAGTCATTTTCAGTCATGCCCAACTTTTTGTGACCTCATTTGGGATCTTTTGGCAAAGATACTGAAGTGGTTTGTCATTTCCTTCTCCAGCTCATTTTACAGATGAGCCAACTGAGGCGAACTGGGTTAAAGGACTGAGCTTGGGTTTGAACTCAGGGAGATGAGTCTTCCTCATTCCAGGGCCTGTGCCATGGATCTGCCCTAACACATGTATGACCCTAGGCAAAGCCCTTAATCTTCTTGAGACTCAGAGTCTTAATTTCTTATTGAGGGGATTGCATGCTATGTGCTTTGAATTGCTTTTTAAAAACCTATGAGCCTTTGATCCATTTTGTGATTAGCCACTACTGACCTCCACATTGAACATGAGGATATCAGAAATAATCAAATTAAGGAGAACCATGGTCTATTCAGCCTAGACTTCATCAGATCAGGGGTTGGAGGGAAAGAATCAGGAGAGATCTAGGCACTGTTTATTGGGATGACTTAGACTTCACAATACTTTTATACCACCAGGATTCAAGGATAAATTCATGACAAAAAGAAAAGAAGAATAAAGACTGAGGAATATTAAACTGGAGACTTATCTACCTGTCTTTTGTCTTCCCTAAGAAGGCCCTGGGGACCCTGAGGGAATAAATGGATAGTCTCTAAAGCATCATAAAATCAAAGAGCTGGAAGAAGACTAAGAAGCTATCTATTCCACCACTCCAACCATTCATGAATTCCTTCTACAATATCTTTGACAAACGGGTATTCAATGACCATTCTCTTAGAAACAAGAAGTTGGTCTGAAGGTGGGGAGAAAGACTGAACTATAACCAAGATAAACAGAGTTTTCTGGAACTCGATTATCTACAAGTTCAGAAACTTCCCAAATTGCTGAACTTTAACCAGTGAGCAAAAGAGTAGGATGTAATTTTTCTCCAACATCCAGAATTATTATTTGAGGATGTATAAGCCCCATCTGGAAGTCTCTCCCCTGCCATCTAGTTATATTTAAATGGATACCATGAGTATTTCTGGATCTTTACTAGTAAAATATTCCTAAGTATAATACTAGATTTGAAGTGTGAGGCTTTCTCATCAAATTTTGCCTCTGATTGATGACTTTAATTTGTATCCCATATATCTTTTATCCAGTTATTTGCATGTTTTAGAATGTTAGCTCTTAGAGAGGATTATGCTTTCCCTCCTCCCTTCCTTCCTTCCTTCCTTCCTTCCTTCCTTCCTTCCTTCCTTCCTTCCTTCCTTCCTTCCTTCCTTCCTTCCTTCCTTCCTTCCTTCCTTCCTTCCTATAATTTAAGTACTTTGCATACTTTGTGAAATGTCATTATTGTTGTTTAGTTCTTTCAGTTGTGTCTGACTTTTTGTGACCCCCTTTTAGGGTTTTCTTGGCAGACATACTGGAATGGTCTGCCATTTACTTCTCCAGTTCATTTCACAGATGAGGCAAACAGGGTTAAACAACTTACCCAGGGTCACACAGATAGTATGTGTCTAAGGCTAAGTTTGAATTCAGGTCTTCCTGACTCCAGGCCAGACTCTCTTTCCACTGTGCCACCTAAGTGCCCTTTGTGAAACATACTTAATATTTAATAAATGTATGTTGACTGACTGACCGACTGATAGCCCTATCAAAGAATTGAGGACAAAGTTGTCATTAATATAGTATTCGATTAATTGCCTCTTGTGGGTTCTAAAAATTGTGAAAAAAGATTATGGAAATCTCATTAATTTGCCTTGATAATATTTCTTCTTGTAGCCCATGTTGCCCCACAGATATCACATTCAAATGTTTATCTTCATGATCTTTACAGTAGCATATACTGAATGAGGATTTCCTTTGAGTTGTCTTTAAAATTCTTTCCTTTCTGCTCCTTCTCCCAAATTTGGTGCATGTCTACATTCATTGTATCCAGCACCTAACAGATTTTATAGACTTCAGTTTTACTTCCTCTCAGCTGTCATCTTTTCAGACTGTGAACAGATTAAAGACCTTACAACTCTAATTTCAAAGCTGAAGTGCCTAAGATTTAGCAGCTGGGGCATCTCTAGCAGAAAATTTCTTGAACAAAGGTGACCATGAGGCATGAATGTGGTAAGTGGTAGGAGAGCATTTGTGTGTGTGTGTGTGTGTGTGTGTGTGTGTGTGTGTGTGACAGAGAGAGGAAGAGAGAAAAAGAGAGAGGGAGACAGAGAGAAGGGGAGAGAGACAGAGATGGAGGAGACAGAGAGAGAGAGAGAGAGAGAGAGAGAGAAAGAGAGAGAGAGAGAGAGCAGGAGGGGGAAAGAAGAAGGAGGAACAAGATGAATTTCAATTCAATTTTCAAATCACTTTCTTTTTAAAATAATCAGTCAGAGAAATGCTAGAGCAGAGTGGGAAAATATTGTTTCTTCTCATATTCTGTTATACATGTATCTCTATTAGATTTCATCCCCTCTATATCACTGCTATAAGTATTTTTCTTTTCTTTTCTTTCTTTTTAAAATAACAACCCTAAGATAGAAAGGCAAGGGATAGGTGACTTGTCTGGGGTTATACAACTAGAAAGTATCTAAGGCCAGATTTTAACTCAGGACCTCCTGTCTCCCTATCCACTGAACCACAAACCTACCTCACTACTATACATATTTTAAGAAACCATTGAAAAATATTAAAAGATCAATCTTAGATTTCCAATCAGAACCCAGGTTCTTCTTTTTTTGTCTCTTCATCATCATCTACCTTTTCCCTTCATTTTTCTTCTTCCTCAAAATGAAGCAGCATGACATATTAAATTAAGATCTAGCCTCAGAGTGAAGAAGACCTAGGTTGTAGCATGGCCTTTAATACTAGCAGTTTGACTCTGGGCAAGTCACTTCCATTCTTATTATCCCCAACCAGCTCTCTGCAGGAGCTGAACTGTATTAATAAAAAGAAGTCTTCCTGAGGGCAATGAGATGGCTCAGTGGACTGAGAGCCAGGCCCAGAGATAGGAGGTTCTGGGCTCAAATCTGGCCTCAAACACTTTCTTGCAGTGTGGCCTCGGACAAGTCACTTAACACTCACTTCCTAGCCTCCTGCCTAGGGACCAATACACAGTGTTCCTTCTAAGATGGAATGTAAGGGTTTGATATAAAAAGAAGTCTCCTTCCTGGGAGTTCTGTTTGCTAATAAAGTCACACCTCTTGTCAGTAATAGTAATACTAACTAGCATTTTTATCACACTTTAATGTTTGCAAAGTCCTTACTTGTGACAAGTGAGTGTTGATAAGGCTTAATGGAATATTGGATACAGAAGAGGTCCTAAATTAGGAATTGGCTACTGATTTGTGCCCACAATTTCACATTCTTTGGTTTTATATTATAATATATTGTTATCCAAATTGTCCCTATGTGCAATCACTTGCTTTTTTGTAAGTTCTTTATTAGAGTATAAGGTCTTTAAAATTAAGAGCCTCAATTTATTCACCTTCATATTCCCCACAGTGCTTTATTGAATAACAAAATATCACATACTGTTTTCTGCTTCCAAATTTCCTGAATATTGGCCCAATTAACTATTTTGTGAGGGGAAAGAGAGTCCACCAAGAATTCAGTCAGTCAGTTGGTTCATAAACATTTTTTAAGCACCTTCTGTTGTCAGACACGTATGGCATACTAAAAATACAGATAAGAAGAAGACTGACCCTGCCTTCAAGGAGCTTACAATCTAATGCAGAAAGACAACACAAAAAGAAAGCTGAAAGTGGGGTACTGATGCCTCGGAAGGTATCCATTCTAGAAAAGTCAGAGAAGTCCCAAAGTAGTATAGACAGGTGAGAAATAAGGTTATGTTCTGAACTGAGCTCCCTCTTTATATGGAAGTTTTAGAATCCATGTCTCCACCTTCCATCCAGAGGAACAGAGAGTGGTGATAAAATGGAGTACAAAGGCTAATGGGCTTTTGCAAGGAAATGTGTTTTTCCAAAAAAATGAGCTTCCTGGGGCATAGTGGAGAAGTGAGAAAAGTCACAAACTTGGACAGTCATTTGAGAAAAGAGAAGGAACCAAGGTTTACTAATGTATGGCAGTGAAAAATTCCTTCATTTGATATTTTTTAAAACTCTTACTTCAAAAAATTTATCTTTATTTTATTCCAATAACAAATTTACACTTAAGTTTTCCAAAGTTATATAATTCATGTTGTCTCACTCCCTCTCCCAGAGTTGACAAGCAACTCCACTATAAACCCTTGCTTTCTACCAGAATCAATACTAAGTAACAGTTCTGAGGCAGAAGAGTAGTAAGGGATAGGCATTTGGGGTCATGTGAATTTCTTGTCCAGGGCCAAATAGCTAGGAAGTATTTGAGGCCAGATTGGCATCCAGGGCTTCCCAAATCCCCACCTGCTTTTTCTATGCTCTGAGCCACCTACTTGCCCCTTTATTCAGTATTCATCATATTCCAATTATATAATTTAACAGTATTCCTAGATAAAGTGGACAGATCACGATTTTACAGAGATTTGCCTTCTGTTCTTCATCAAACTTCAGTGTATGTTTATGTTATTAAAAAAAAAGACCAAATCTAATAAAACCAATTTAGTCAATTTAAGGCAACTCAGGGAAACAATAGATTATTAGTCCAGTGAAGGGAAAAGTCAGGTCAATACGTTGATTCCCCTCATTAATCCATTAATTCAAACATACTTGATGAACATATTTATGAGCAAAAGTGATTTTGATAATCAGATATCCATATAAGTCTACATATATATAACCCAGAAGTGGCCTCAAACATATGAAGGTAAAGCTAGTCAGTCAGTCAACCAGCATTTATTAAGAACTCACTTTGTGCCAGGCACTGTGCTAAATTTTGGGACTAGAGTCTGGTTAAGTGTTTATTGATTGACTGATTAATTTGAGATAGAAATACAAGTAAAAAGGACATTCTCAGGTCTTCAGAGAGCTTACACACTAATGAGGGAAAACAATGGATAAAAGGAAGGCTGGGGATGGAGGAGGGTTTGCAAAGCCCAGAGTTAGTAGCAAAGATGGGAGAGTGAAGGTCATCTTGAATCACTTCCCTAAGTAGAAACCATGAGAGGAACTCACCAAAGGGATAAGACATCCATGGGGGCAGAGGGATGTTCCATAATGGAAGGAAATTGAAGCATCATGGAAAATCAGAGAATAAGAACCAGTTGTACTTCATCCTTCATTTTGAAGAGGATCAATCATAACACAGGGTAATGTCCTGACTTACACTTGAACTGGATTTAAGTGAGGCAGAGTTGCACAAAGCCATCAGCCTCACTCTTTCAGGTACCCAAGTCCAGTGGCAAGACAAAAGTCAGGATGATTGGTACATGTCACAGGACATAGTACATTCAGGGCATCGTACATGACTTTGGGCCCAGTCTTTGATATATGACCAATCTCTGAGCATTCCACAGCACCTGCTTCAGCTGTTTTCATGGCCATTGGAACAAATTGTTCTCATCTGCCCCTTCCACCAGGAGAAGACTTCACATGTTTGGAGGTAAGTGTCACCTAAGTGACTCACAGATTTGAGGCCCATTGACTCCCCTCAACCTGATTTAGCTCCCCTGTCAAGAAATTTGTACTGGGGTATTCCCCCTGCACATGCTACAGCTTCTTGGAGCCACAGGTGAGAGTTGAATGAAAGGTAAACACCAAAGGTGACTAAACAGACCTGAAAAGGACATAGCAAATCCTCACACCAAAATTCTCGTTCTCCCTGAACATCTGACATCCTTGAAAAAAGTAAAGAATAAGAAATAATCAGGAGAGTAAAGAAGGAAGCCTGGCCTGGGCCCTTCTTCAAAACAGGGGTACACTAAGTGAGGTGGGATTTGGAAGTGTATGTATATGTATGTGCTTGAATCCCAAAGTCAAACCTTTTATTCTTTCGAGTTTTTCCTGATTTTGTCAAACAATTCTCAGATTCTTCATTTCACATTGGCCCCCTCAGTTGTGCTGGCTTTTGGAAGGAACAAATGATGATAGGCGAGGAAATGGATGAAGAAAGATGAGCAGCATCCTGAGAAATGCTCTCAGGATGCATTTGGAGAAGTCACTGGTAGGGGAGCTTTGACCTTGACTTCCCATCCTCCTTATCCAAGTTGCTATCATTCAGAGCCCCTCTACCTGCTGTAACTCTGGGATTCTACCAGCTGCATCTTCAAGTGGCTTTTAAATATGCTCGCATTTATCCTCTGCTGGGGAGCAGTGGGATTAGAGGACACATGTGGAAGTTGTTGTTCTTCTGCCTTCAGGGTTTCCTTGGGAACTGAATGTAAACCTCAGCAGGGTTCAAGTGCACATATGAATGAATAAACCCAACAGTGATAGACTTCTATCACTGAGTCCATCTCCGGGTGAGGGAAGCAGCAAGTATCAATAATGCTTTTGTTTTGCCAAAAAAATATGTCAGGCGAGATTCAGATGTGCCCATTAAGACCATGGCAATCTCATTTGATTCCCCACAGCCTGTGTACCACAGACAAATTAGATGAGGCCACAATTTGTCAGCCTCTCATGAGGTTATGCTGTGGGCTCTATGTCCTCTTGAGTTATTTGCATGTCAAGGCCCTGAGGCTTTCTGTAATGGCAAATCCTCTGCATATGTCTCCCAATCATTACATGTATACAGTGGTCTTTACTTAAAGCTCATAATGCTGCCGTGAGACAAAGAGGGCAGGCATTTTTACCCCCATTTTGTGCCCAAGGAAATCACATCATGAGGCCAAAGTCAGATGACTAGTTTAGTAGGGGAACTGGAACTAGACCCCATGTGAAACTTAACTCCCAGCTCAGCCCACATGACACACTCCTTCAATTCCACAGCCTAGGAGATAAATGTAGTATGGATTTTCAGCTTCCCGTATTCTCAGACTGGAGATAGGCTAGAGATTGCCCATCTATTTCATATTTTCCACACAATGAATGAGCTGCCCAGGGATTTGGGTGCATTTTTTAACATTATCTGGAAAAATATGAATCAAGATCTCACTACACCCACACAGAACTGATAGGAAAAAGGACAATTCAGACTCTACCAAGCCTCCTGGTTCCCTGAATTTGTTCTCAAATATTATTTTATAAACACAATTTCCAATTGGACATCAGCCCTGCCAGCATGACAGAACTTGGGTCTGGTCAGGTTGGTTCCTATGAATAGATTATAGCATCACAAGGACATAGAATGAGAGTTGAAATGGATTTAATGTCCAATCCTCCCATTTTACAAATGAAGAAGCTGAGACTAAATGCTTTTTTTTCCCCCTGAAGTTATATTGACAGTGACAAGAATGGGGACTTATAGGCAGGTCCTCAGATGCCAAATTCATTATTATTTTAGTTTTATGATGTTGCTTCTCAAGTATAATTAGTGATCCATCAAACATTCTTCTTGATGTCTCTGCAGCCTTTGACACTATTGTGTCAAGGACCCACTTGTCCTCAATACTCATTTCTCTCTAGATTTTCAGAACACCACTCTCTCCTGATTCTCTTCCAATATATCTGATGGTCCTTCTATATCTAGCTCTTCATCTAGATCATGTCAGCTAACCATGAGTTTCATACAGGCTCTGTGATGGGCCCTCTACTGTTCTCCCTCCATATTATTTCTCTTGTGATTTAATCAGCATTTATGGAATTAACTATCATCTCTAGTCTAATGTTTCTCAAATCTACTGATCTAGTTCTAACTCCTCTATTGACCTCCAGTCTTCAATCTCCAACTACCTATTGAACATCTTGAACTGGATGATCCACATATGTCTTAAAACCAATATAATCAAAACTGAATTAATTAACATATTCCACCTCCAAAATCCCTCTCTTCATCCTAACTTCTCTATTACTGTCAAGGGTACCTCCCAGTTATCCAGGCTCATGATATATTTCCCCACTTTCTCTACCTCACTAGCACATATCAAATCTATTGCTAAAACCTGCTGATTTCACCTTAGTCACATCTGTCAAATAAGTGTCTCTTTCCCTCTTCTACCCTTGCCATTAACCTGGTACAGTTCTTTAGCACCTCAGGTGTGGACAATTGCAATAACTTTTATGCTAGTTGCTATCCTCCACTCACCTGCCAAACTGATTTTTACTAAAATTCCAGTCTGACTATGCCAATACCTCCAGGATAAGATAAAATTCCCTGTTTGTCATTTTGTCATTCAAAGTCCTTCATAAAAAAATATTGAAAGATATACATGAACTGATGGAAAGTGAAGTATGTAGAACCGGAAGAACATTGTACTAACAATTATGAATGACCTACTTATCAGCAATACAGTAATCCAAGGCAATCCCAGACTCATGGTGAAAAATGCCATCTTCCCTCCAAGAAAGAAATGGTGGAGTCTAAATAGAGACTGAAACTTTTTTCTATTTCTTCCTTTCATTCTCTTTCTTTCTTTCTTTCTTTCTTTCTTTCTTTCTTTCTTTCTTTCTTTCTTTCTTTCTTTCTTTCTTTCTTTCTTTCTTTCTTTCTTTCTTTCTTTCTTTCTTTCTTTCTTTCTTTCTTTCTTTCTTTCTTTCTTCCTTCCTCCCTTCCTCCCTTCCTCCCTTCCTCCCTTTCTTCCTTTCTTCCTTCCTTCCTTCCTTTCTTTCTTTCTTTCTTTCTTTCTTTCTTTCTTTCTTTCTTTCTTTCTTTCTTTCTTTCTTTCTTTCTTTCTTTCTTTCTTTCTTTCTTTCTTTCTTTCTTTCTTTCTTTCTTTCTTTCTCCCTTCCTCCCTTCCTCCCTTCCTCCCTTCCTCCCTTCCTCCCTTCCTCCCTTTCTTCCTTTCTTTCTTTCTTTCTTTCTTTCTTTCTTTCTTTCTTTCTTTCTTTCTTTCTTTCTTTCTTTCTTTCTTTCTTTCTTTCTTTCTTTCTTTCTTTCTTTCTTTCTTTCTTTCTTTCTTTCTTTCTTTCTTTCTTTCTTTCTTTCTTTCTTCCTTCCTTCCTTCCTTCCTTCCTTCCTTCCTTCCTTCCTTCCTTTCTTTCTTTCTTTCTTTCTTTCTTCCTTCCTTCCTTCCTTCCTTCCTTCCTTTCTTTCTTTCTTTCTTTCTTTCTTTCTTTCTTTCTTTCTTTCTTTCTTTCTTTCTTTCTTTCTTTCTTTCTTTCTTTCTTTCTTTCTTTCTTTCTTTCTTTCTTTCTTTCTTTCTTTCTTTCTTTCTTTCTTTCTTTCTTTCTTTCTTTCTTTCTTTCTTTCTTTCTTTCTTTCTTTCTTTCTTCCTTTCTTTCTTTCTTTCTTCCTTTCTTCCTTTCTTCCTTTCTTTCTTCCTTTCTTCCTTTCTTTCTTTCTTCCTTTCTTCCTTTCTTCCTTTTGTTTTACATGTAATTAGGGAAAAATAAAATATTATCTTAAAAAAGAGAAAGAGAAAAAAGCCCTTCATAACCTAGTCTCTCTATCTCCTCTTTTTCTAGTCTTCTTTACATCTTACACTATTCCAAGTGCCCTGTGATCCCTGGTTGTTGTTAAGTTGCGCTTGACTCTTTTTAACCCTATTTTGAGCTTTCTTGGCAAAGGTCCTGGAGTGGTTTGTCATTTTCTTCTCCAGCTCATTTTACAGAAGAGGAAACTGAAGCAAACAGGATGAAGTGACTTGCCCAGGGTCTGATAGCTAGGAAGTATCTGAGGCTAAAATTCAGGTCTTCCTGACTCTAGGTCCAGTATTTTATCCATTGTATCCCATAGCTGTCAGTAAGCATCAATACTTACTAGTCTTTTGTTCCTTGAACAAGACACTCTTCCCTGCTCCAATCATTTTCATTTATTCTTCTCGGTGCTTGGAACTACCTCCTTCATCATGTAGTTCTTTAACTAAAACACCATCTTATATAGGAAATCCTTTTCTACAAAAATATGTTTCTTCTATTGATTATCTCTATTTTATACTGTAAATATCTTGTCTTTGCACAGCTTTTAGTATTAAACTGAGCTTTTTAGGAACATGGACTATTGTTGGCTATTCTTTGTATCCTCAGTGGTTAATGTTATTGATTGTCAGAAAATAACACATGGTTCTTACTTAATGAGCATTTATCCATGCCCTGTCCATTTATAGGAACATAGAAATTAGAGCCTATAAGAACCTTAGAGATATCTCATCAGTTGATAGAAAAGAAAATGCATCTCTGAGAGAGGAAGTATTTTCTAAAATCATATATGTAGCAGAATCAGAATTTGAACCCAGGTCCACTGATTCCAAATCATTAGATTTAGATTTTAGCCCTTTCTACCATACCACTTGAACCTCCTCCTGGGTATATTAACACACAAGATAATAAAAAGTCTAGTGCTTAATACAGGATTCTTTTATTCATACTTCTCTAAGACCAATAAGTCCTATTAGGAATAGTAGAACCCTGATATTTCTGTTCTAAGCCTTTGCAATAATTTTAATATTTGTTTTGCACGAAAAAAGAAAATTGTATTTTTATTCCTTCAAAATGAGGTCTTAGTTTCTGTTCATTGACATCTACAGTCTGCAGCAGCTATGGATCAGTCAGTTAATAGTCTGGGGCCTGGAGTCCAGAAGACTTGTGCCTCAGATACTTCCTAGTTATATGTCTTTGGAAAAGTTACTTAACCTCTGATTGCCCAACAGTAGGATCTATTGAGGAAGGAAATGACAAGCTACTCCAGAATCCTTGCCAAGAAAACATCATGGATAACTGTGGTCCATGAGTTCACAAAGAGTTGAGAATTCCTTATTTTGAAGAAGTGATGGTGTTCCAGCATTTCTTTAAGACATGCCCGAGTGGTTACAGCTAGGTGGCTCATTGGATAGTGAGCTAGACCTAGACACGGGAGGCCGTGGCTTCAAATTTCGTCCCAGACTCTTCCTAGCTGTGTGACTTTGAGCAAGTCACTTCCTCCCCATTGAAACCAATACACAGTATTGATTCTAAGATGGAAGGTAGAGATTTAATTAAAAAAATAATCATCATAAAGAAATGCCCAAGTACATGAGCTCCTAGATTGTTTTTAGGATCATAGATGGAGAACTACGAGTGTTTTTCTTAATTTACAAATCTGCAAAAAGAGAGAGAGGCTCCACTGATCTCAAGAACTTCCAAACCATATTCAGAAGTGTTGGGGCTGTTAAAATCATCAAAGGAAATAAAAAAGGAAATAGTTTCTGTGACTTTATTGACTTCTTGCTTCACTAGCAAAGGAGAGCAATCTATGTAGCTAATGTTAGTCTGAGAGTGAGGAGTCTAAAGTTTCAAGGTCCATTGCCTCAAGGGTGTAAATTACTTGTGCTCTCTGAACCTGATTCCTGGAGTCTCAAACTACCGGTTACTATATATACATGACATGCACTTAAAAGCTTTTTACAATCTGGTGGCAATCTACCTTTCCAGCTTTATTATAGATTACTCCTCTTTGCATTTCTATTATCTTGCTAAAATGGCCTCCTTGCTGTTCTTTACATATGGCATTCTGCTATATCTCTTCTTACATTGTGTCTTGACCCATGCCTACATATTCTCTCTTGGTTTTCCTCCTACCTCCCTGATCACTCCTTCTTAGTCTCCTATGCTGAATCATCATTGGTGTCACTCCTACTAACTGTGAGTATTTTCAAGACTTTGTCCTGGACCCTCTTCTTTTTTTTTTTTCTCTATACTCTCTGGCTTGGTGACTTCCTTAGTTCCCATTGGTTAAATTATTATCTCCTTATAGATAATTCTTGGTTCTTTGGTGTAGCTAGGTGGCAAAGTGGATAGAACACTGGTCTTGGAACTGGGATCTGATGATCTTAATGAGTTTAAATCCATCCTTGCTCTGTAACCCTGGACAAGTCTTTTAACCATATTTGCCTTAGTTCCTTACCTGTAAAATGAGTTGGAAAAGAAAATGGCAAACCAAACCAGTATCTCTGCCAAGAAAATTCCCTAATGGGGTCACAAAAAGTAGGACATGACTGAAATGACTCAATAACAATAACAATAAGGCTAGTACCATATAACTTCATAGGACATTTTCAAAGAAAATGCATCTCTGAGAGAGGAAGTATTTTCTAAAATCATATATGTAGCAGAATCAGAATTTGAACCCAGGTCCACTGATTCCAAATCATTAGATTTAGATTTTAGCCCTTTCTACCATACCACTTGAACCTCCTCCTGGGTATATTAACACACAAGATAATAAAAAGTCTAGTGCTTAATACAGGATTCTTTTATTCATACTTCTCTAAGACCAATAAGTCCTATTAGGAATAGTAGAACCCTGATATTTCTGTTCTAAGCCTTTGCAATAATTTTAATATTTGTTTTGCACGAAAAAAGAAAATTGTATTTTTATTCCTTCAAAATGAGGTCTTAGTTTCTGTTCATTGACATCTACAGTCTGCAGCAGCTATGGATCAGTCAGTTAATAGTCTGGGGCCTGGAGTCCAGAAGACTTGTGCCTCAGATACTTCCTAGTTATATGTCTTTGGAAAAGTTACTTAACCTCTGATTGCCCAACAGTAGGATCTATTGAGGAAGGAAATGACAAGCTACTCCAGAATCCTTGCCAAGAAAACATCATGGATAACTGTGGTCCATGAGTTCACAAAGAGTTGAGAATTCCTTATTTTGAAGAAGTGATGGTGTTCCAGCATTTCTTTAAGACATGCCCGAGTGGTTACAGCTAGGTGGCTCATTGGATAGTGAGCTAGACCTAGACACGGGAGGCCGTGGCTTCAAATTTCGTCCCAGACTCTTCCTAGCTGTGTGACTTTGAGCAAGTCACTTCCTCCCCATTGAAACCAATACACAGTATTGATTCTAAGATGGAAGGTAGAGATTTAATTAAAAAAATAATCATCATAAAGAAATGCCCAAGTACATGAGCTCCTAGATTGTTTTTAGGATCATAGATGGAGAACTACGAGTGTTTTTCTTAATTTACAAATCTGCAAAAAGAGAGAGAGGCTCCACTGATCTCAAGAACTTCCAAACCATATTCAGAAGTGTTGGGGCTGTTAAAATCATCAAAGGAAATAAAAAAGGAAATAGTTTCTGTGACTTTATTGACTTCTTGCTTCACTAGCAAAGGAGAGCAATCTATGTAGCTAATGTTAGTCTGAGAGTGAGGAGTCTAAAGTTTCAAGGTCCATTGCCTCAAGGGTGTAAATTACTTGTGCTCTCTGAACCTGATTCCTGGAGTCTCAAACTACCGGTTACTATATATACATGACATGCACTTAAAAGCTTTTTACAATCTGGTGGCAATCTACCTTTCCAGCTTTATTATAGATTACTCCTCTTTGCATTTCTATTATCTTGCTAAAATGGCCTCCTTGCTGTTCTTTACATATGGCATTCTGCTATATCTCTTCTTACATTGTGTCTTGACCCATGCCTACATATTCTCTCTTGGTTTTCCTCCTACCTCCCTGATCACTCCTTCTTAGTCTCCTATGCTGAATCATCATTGGTGTCACTCCTACTAACTGTGAGTATTTTCAAGACTTTGTCCTGGACCCTCTTCTTTTTTTTTTTTTCTCTATACTCTCTGGCTTGGTGACTTCCTTAGTTCCCATTGGTTAAATTATTATCTCCTTATAGATAATTCTTGGTTCTTTGGTGTAGCTAGGTGGCAAAGTGGATAGAACACTGGTCTTGGAACTGGGATCTGATGATCTTAATGAGTTTAAATCCATCCTTGCTCTGTAACCCTGGACAAGTCTTTTAACCATATTTGCCTTAGTTCCTTACCTGTAAAATGAGTTGGAAAAGAAAATGGCAAACCAAACCAGTATCTCTGCCAAGAAAATTCCCTAATGGGGTCACAAAAAGTAGGACATGACTGAAATGACTCAATAACAATAACAATAAGGCTAGTACCATATAACTTCATAGGACATTTTCAACTTTATGCCTCATAAATATCTCAAACTCAACATGTCCAAAACAGAATTTGTCTTTCCTCCCAAACCCATACCATGGATGAATTTCCTTTTTAGTGAGCGAATCACCATCCTTTCAGGCACCATTTGCATCTGTGATGTTATCTTCTTCTGTTCACTCATCTTACCCCAAATATCCAATCAGTTGCCAAATGTTTCTATATCCAAAATATTTCCATTTTATCCCCTTCTCTCCAGTATCCCAGCCATGACCTTAGTTCAAGCTTTCATTCATTACCTCTTCCTGCACTATTGCAAGTGACCTCCTACTTGTTTTTTTATAAATCATGTTTTTCCATACTTCAGTCCATCCTTCTCACAGCTGCCCAAGTGATTTTCCCAAAGCCTCGCTCTAGTCTTACTCAATAAACTTCAGTTGCTGCCAATTCCCTGTAGGATCAAGAATAAACTCTATTCTTCATTTAATATCTGGGGTGGTTAGGTGGCTCAGTGGATGGAGAGCCAGGCAAGGAGATGGGAGGTCCTGGGGTCTGATCTGGCCTTGGGTACTTCCTGCTGTGTGACTCTAGACAAGTCATTTGAACCCCATTGCCTACCCCTTCCCACTCTTCTGCCTTGGAACTAATACTTGGTATTGATTCTAAGATGGTTCCTAGCTATGTGACCTGGAACAAGTTGCTTAACTCTCATTTCCTAGTCCTTAGCACTTTTCTGTTTTGGAACCAATAATTAGTATAAATTCTGAGACAAAAGGTAAGAGTTATGACTCCAAGACGGAAGGTAAGGGTTTAAAAAAAAAAGAAGGTAAGAGTTAATAAAATAAAATAAAATAAAATAAAATAAAGAAACACTTTAGGCCCTTAATGTTTGAAATAAATTTAATTGAGGGACAGCTAGATGACACAATGAATGGAGAGTCAGGCCTGGAGTCTGAAGGACCTGTGTTCCAAAGATACCTCATAGGTTTCCTAGTTGTGTAATCCTGGGAAAGTCATTTAACCCCTATTGCCTAGCACTTACTGCTCTTCTGCCTTAGGATCAATATATAGTATTGATTCTAAGAGAGAAGGTAAGTCTTTTAATAAACATCCCACTACATCTTGGATCTTTCCTACCTATCGTGTCTTCTTATAAATTAGTATATCCCATATTCTCTGTAATCCTGTTATACTTGCCTACTTGCTCTTCTGCCCCCAATATGCTCTGTCTCCCATCTCTGTATCTTTGAGTTAGCCAAACCTCATGCCTAGAATGCTCTCACTTCTCACTTTTAGGTCTTGGAATCCCTACATACCTTCATGATTCAACATAAGCATCATGAGCAGGCCTTTTTGGATCTCCTACAACTGCTAATGTCATCCTTCTTGAAATAAACTACCTCGTATTCACTGTATCTGTATCTTGTATATGCTGATCTATATCCATGTTGAACTACCCTCAGTGTGAATGTAAGCTCTCTGAGGGAAAGGACATTTGTCTTTGTTTAATCGTTTTCAGTTATGTCCAGTTTTCTGGAGATCAGGACTGACCTCATAGAGAAGTGGTTGGCCAAAGAAGACCAAGGATATCATGGGGTGAAGTCTTGACTTTTGGTGAATTAGATTTAAGTGAAGGAGAATTGTACAAAGTCATCAGAATTGTACAAAGACATCTTATGGGTTCTAAGTGGCAGAGTCAAGGTATAAACATTTTTTAAAATCTAGCCAAGTTGTGTGACCCTGGGCAAGTCACTTAACCCCATTTGCTTCTTAAAATGAGCTGGAAAAGTCAGTGGCCATCTATCTTTGCATAAAACTCAAAATGTAGTCATGAAAAGATGAATACAATAAAAAATGACTATTTATATAGAACTTTAAGGTTTGCTAAGTGATTTTAGATATATTATCATTATGTGATCCTTACAACCTTGTGAAGTAAGTGAAATTATTATCCTCATTTTACAAATGAGGAACCAGAAGCTGAGGCATGGACAAGAATACATAGCTAGAAAGTGACTGAGGTAGGATTTGAATTTAGTCTTCCTGACTTCAAGTCCAATATTCAGCTGATTATACTTCTTAGTTCTTTAAAGTCGTTTCCTGATTTTTGACTGATCACTGAAGATGTTGGAAAAATGATCTTATATTAAGGGGAGAGAGGAGAGAGGAAGAAATGGAGAGTAGAGGAAGAAAATGTTTGTTTGCCATCAACAAAATTAAGGAGAATTTCAATTATATTTCTGTTGGTAAGAGTATGCTTTTTCCATAGAAGGCTAATTACTTTGCTTTATCCATAAGTAGGACAAGATTTTGCTAGAGGGGGCTCTGAAAAGAGAACAGAGGAGTAATTTGAAAATGGACACACACACACACAAACACACACACAACCTTCTTAAAATCTGCCTGGGAAAAATTACAGTGAATAATGGATTTCATTCTGGAGTATCAAGAGAAAAGTGAGATGGGAGGGCACCTGGGGATTCTAATCTGCTCTAACTAGAAGGTAGAAGGAATAGACCTACTATCTCTTTGCAGTGAGCCATGGCAAACCAGCTTATAACAAATGCTACAAATAAAGAAAATTCAGATGAGTTCATTTGTTCCATCTCCTGGAAATCCACTGAATTTTAGCAGCCACTTTAGGAATTTGTCAATGAACAGCTTCATGTATTAGGGCATTAAGCTCATTTGTCAAGTTTTTCACATATTTTCAAAGGGCTTCTAAATAAAATAGTAAATAAAATATGGATCAACCTTTCCACATAAACAAGAACCTAAAGACTTTCTATCATTTGGCCTTGAGTGGCATTCATCTCAAACTTCAAATTATGTCACAAAACAGTGATAAAAGATGTCATAAAAGTCTATTTTATAAATAGAGTGCCAGGCCACACTCCCACCCCACTCCCCCAGACCAAATGTTGTGCATGCCCCCACAAAAGATTGCAGGCCATGCCCCTCCTCCACACCATGTGCCAGGTGTGCCCTGCCCCCCACCCCTTACCACACAAAGGGGAGGGAGAAAAAGCATTCCCATTGGGCTGCTGGGTGGAGGGGTAGATAAAGTGTGGAATGTCCTCAGTGCAGATGAAGAGGGGGAGAGGAGTGACCTGAGCACTCCACTTCCCTCCAGCTCTGCCACCTGTGAGCAGCCCACATTACCCCCTGCAGTTCTACCCAAGTCCCTCTGCCTTTCTAGTAGCAAACTCTGGGGGGATGGTGTCTGTGTGCCCACAGAGAAAATTCTGTATGCCATCTTTGGTGCCCATGCCATAGGTTTGCCACCACTGTCATAGAGGAGTTTATTTAAATAGATGAATGAAAAAGTCTTTTTTACTTATTATTTCACTATATTATGCCCTAAGCACTGGAATACAATTATTTTAAAGAGTGGGCATAGACAACAGAGGATACATTGCCATCTTGTCATTCAGGAGTTCAGAGTTTGAAAGTTTCCAGGACCCTTAGAAGCCATGTAGCAAGAACTGTCAAACCTAAGACTCATAACATTCTCCAGTACTTCTGACTCAGATTAAAATATAATATTCTGAAATATTTAACAAAATAAAAATACAATAGAACAAAAAGAATGTTAATATGTGGTTTTTTTAAGTCAATATGAAGCAGCTAGCTGGGGCGGTGTCAGACCATGCATCAGGAAGACCTGAGTTCAAATCTGGTTGCAGACACTTACTGACTAGGTGAATATGAACAAGTCACTTAACCCTGTTTACCTCAGTTTTCTCATTTGTAAAATGATGAGGAGGAAATAATATCAAACCCTTCTAGTATCTTTGCCAAGAATGTCTCAGATAGAATCATATAGAGTTGGATGTAACTAAAACATCTACATGATAAGAACAACAAAGTCAATATGAGGTCCACAGGGATCTTTATGTACAGTTTCCAAATTGAGTTTGTTACCAATGATCTAGCTCAGTTTCCTATTCAATGCATGGATCTCTTCTATAACACTACCGACAGATGGCCATCCAGTTTCTGGCTAAAAATTTTTGTTGCCAAGAACCTAATTACCTTTCAAGATCACAGAATCAAAACCACAGCTTTTCAGAATCCAAGAGTTTTCTTTGACTTTCTATTCCAAACCAAACCCCAAAAAGAATCCTTACAAGACCACATTGAACAGAGCAAATGGACATCCAGTCTTTCTTTGAAGTCCTTCAGCTCATTATTTGGAGCTGGGGGTATACAGGAGCCAGCTGGATTGTCAAATCTCCAATGTATTTATATCTCAGAAATCAGCAAATGTTACAAATTAAGATTTGATTTTTTAAATTTTGTTGATTATCTCGACTTAAGAAAGTGATGGGGGAAATGTTAATAATGCAAATTAAATTAAAAAAGTATACTCTCTTCAATTGAACCAGTTGTTAAATATTTACTAGGACATCTTTGAATGCAGCCTATTTAATTTTTGGATAACTCTAGTCTAAGGAAGTTTTGTGTTGTTTTGTATTTTAACACCAACCCTAAATTTGCTTCTTAGTGACTTGTACACAGTGTTTCTAGCTCTGTCTTCTAGGATCAAACAAAAGAAATTCAAGTCCTCTGTCACAAAACCTGCCTCAGGTTCTTGAAGACAGATATCAGTCCTTTCTGTGTCTTTTTTTCAAGCTAAACCACTTCTACTTTCTCCAACTAGTCCTGATATGGCATGTACCTGAGACCCTTTGTCCTTCTGATTTCCCTTTCCTAGCTTGTCAGGGTCCTGCTTAGGTGATGTACAGATCTGAACAAAATCCCCAAATGAGATTTGATTAAGGTATATAGTATGACAGTAGAGCTCCAGATTTGGAACTGATTCCTCTCTTATGCCCATGATCGCTGTCATTGTTGGGAAACCTGGTACAATGGACAGCACCTGGGAACTAGTCCCAGCTCTGGAACTGAATACCTATGTCATCTAAGACAAGTCATTTTCCCTTTCAGAGCCTCAATTTCCCATCTATAAAATGGGTTGAACCTGAGTGACCTCTCAGTCCCTTTCTGTCTCAAGTCTATGATTCTAATCACCAGGAATGTTTTTTTTGTTTGTTTGTTTTTGGAGCCAAAAATCTGCATCACTGCAGCATCTGCATGTTTATTATAAATCTGCCTGTCTGACTTGAGCTTCTCAGCATAAATGTACTATTTATTAGAAGTCTATTGACACTAGGAAGCAAAGTTAGACCCTTTTGAGTCTGCATAGTGCCAGGGATGTCATCTACCTAAACTAGTATTTATTAAACAACGACAATGTACCAAGCACATAAGGCCTGGAGTCAGGAAGAACTGAGTTCAAATTTGACCTCAACCACTAGATATCTGTGTGATCTTGAGCATGTCACATAACCTCTGTAGGTCCAAGAGGTGGAGCAATGGATAAAGTGCTCAACCTGGAGTTAGGAAGACCTGATTTTAGTTTTATCCTCAGACAGTTACAAGCTATGTGACCGTAGGTAAGTCCCTTAACCTCTGCCTTAATCTACTTGAGAAGGAAATGAAAAATGACTCCACAGCCTTTCCAAGAACACCCCATGGACAGTACGATCCACAGGGTCATGAATTGGACATGACTGAAAACAACAACAAATGTGTAAAGCATTGTGCTAATGTTGAGATTTTTTAAAAAAAGGTAAACAAAACAAAAATCAATCTTAGCTCTCAAGGAACTAGGTAGAGAGAGTGAGAGGCTAATGAGAATGTAAATTTAATTCTTGTTGACTCTTGACTATTATAAATTGAATAAAGAGTCTGAGTCAGATAAAAGCCAAAGAAATAAAAACCAAAAAAAGGATGTAATAAACAGCGATTTCCTCCTTATAAATGTATCAAATGTATCACTCAAACAGCAAGTTACAATGTGCCAGGCATTGGTGATACAAAGGCAAAAATGAGACAGTTCATGCCTTCAGGGCTTCTATTCCACCAGAGGAAACAATATGCATATACAAAATAGTGAGGGATACAGCAGCATGGCAGGAAAACATTTATCATGAGAAGGAACACAAAAGAATATAGACTTCGAGTCCAAAGACATGAGTTGGAGTCATAGGATAATAGACCCCAAGTTCAAAAGGGATCTTTAGGCTGTCCATTCTAACCATATTTTATACATGAAGAAACCAAGGTCCAAGAGGTGAAGTGACTTCCCCAAGGTCACAAAGGTCACGTGTGGCAGGAGCAGGATTCAAACAGAGGTGTTCTGACTCTTCATTGTATAAGTTTCAGGTCTTACTAATTGTACATACTGATCAAATTACACAATCTCTCTGAGACTCAGATTTCTCATCTGTACAATGAGGTCAAATACTACCTACTTCATAGGATTGCAATTGTAAGGAAAGTATTTGGTACTCCTTTAAGAGTTCCATAAATTAAGGCAATATAATAATATTAATTATTATTATTATTATCATTATTACCCTACTTGGGGCAAGAGAGACTACTTTCTGGATAGACAGCATACCTCATTAGAGTCAAAAAACTTGTATTGGTTCTGCCACTAAATTTATGACTTTAGGCAAGTGACGTCATGTCTCTAGACTTCTGTTTCTTGGCAGAAGGCCAAAGGAGATTTGTCCCATGATCTATTATCTGGAGGAGGAAGCTAAGTGGCTCTGTGGATAGAAAGAACACTGGACCTAGAGTCAGGAAGACTCATCTTACTGAGTTAGAATCCAGCTTCAGACACCTGCTAGTTGTGTAACCCTGGGCAAGTCACTTAACCTCCACTTGCCTAAATTCACTGGAAAAAGAAGTAGCAAACCATTTTGCCAAGGAAATTCCATGGACAGTCTGGTCTACAGGGTCACAAAGAATTAGATACAACTGCATGACTAAAGAACAACTAGCTTACTACCTCTAGGATATCAATATGATGGACAGAGGGTGCTCTTTTCCTCAGATCAGGCTACATGAGATTGATCAATAACTGTGAGTCTTAAAGACGTGACCAAAGTAGAAAGCCAACCTCTCCCCACATCTTCCACACAGTGGGAAGGGGTGAGAAAGCCACCCTCAAGCCAACAGTGCCCTTCCCCCTTGACTTTCCCCAGTCATAAATGGTCCTATACACAACTTGGACATGAACTAGCCTGAGGAGCAGAAACATGCAAGCATGTAAAACACCCTGAGTCAAGTAAACTTGATACGTGCCAGTGTGGGGTGTTTTAAGATCCCCCAGCTGAAAAGGAAAAACAAAAACTAAAACCTGATTTTGCCCCAGGACCAGAACTCTTGGTTACCACTTTTCTATGACATACAAGATAATGTGGTGTAACCAGATGACCTCTGAAGTTCCTGCCAGCTCTAATACTCCAGGTTTCTTCCCACATGAAAATCCTCAGCTATTTGAAAGAATTTATCTACTGCCCCTCCCTCCTTCCTTTTGTGGTTGTGTTTTGGCAGAAACACTAATCCTTTGGAATTTTTATAAAAATATTCTTCCCTGAGTTAAGGTCTTTTCCCATTTATTCTGAATTTACGAGAGCAAAGAAAGGGAGAGAGACAGAGACAGAGGGAAAGAGAGATACAGATATGAAGAGAGAGGGGAAGAGAGAGACAGAGAGAATATATATAAATGTTATATGTATACACACACACACACACACACAATTGAACAGAATAGGCTTACTTGTGAGACCACAAATCTTGATTTCATTTAGCCTGCTTTTTTGAAACATATATGATAAATTTGGCATATTACTTTCATAGTTGTCCTATTTATCTTAGGGGAAACACATTTTCTTCCCTACCATTGTTTAAAGATGCTTCAATGATGGTCTTATTGCTTTTCTTCTCCCTCCCCAACAAAATGATTAGCTCCCCTTTCTCCTTACTTCCCCCAATCCAATATAAAGAAGGAAAAAAACATAATCCTTATAATAATCAATCATAGTCAAGCAAAACCAATACACACATTTGCCATGTCCAAAAATTGTCTTAGTGCTGCACCTCCTGCCACCTCTGTGTCAGAGGTAGGTTCAAGTCTTCAGCACTGGTCCTCTGGAACTACAACTGTTCATTGCATTGATCAGATTTCTTGATTCTTTCCATGTTGACCTTGTTTTTGTTGTTCAGTTGTTTCTGTCAGTTCAACTCTTTGGGACCTTCTTTGGGGTTTTCTTAATGAAGTGACTTGCCATTTCCATCTCAAACTTATTTTACAGATGAGGAAACTGAGATAAAAGGGGTTAAGTGACTTGCCCAAGGTCACACAAGCTAGGAAGTGTCTGAGAACAGATTTGTACTCACGTCCTCCTGACTTCTGCCTAGGTGCTGTTTTTATTGCTCTGTCTAGCCATCCCATGGTACTTTTTTCTTTAAAAAGGTGTTGTTACTACATGAAATATTCTTTCAGTTCTACTCATTTGACTCTGTATTAGTTTCTGCAAGTCTCCACAGATTTCTCTGAATTCATCTTTTCTGAAATTACTCTTTTAAATTAAAATTTAACTCTTTTTTTTTTTTGGTTATCACACATTCATTTTCTCTTCTCCTTCAAGAAAAAAGCAAAAGCCCAAACTTTTCTTTCAAATATTTCTAATCAATCAATACAAATTCCCATATTGGTCATTTCTGTATTCAAAATGGTACTTTTGATTTCATCAGTCCTCTGGTATAATGCCTAATCATTACACTGATCAGCCTTCATATAGCTTTCAAATTTGTTATTTTTTACATTGTTGTCATTATAGTAAAACTTGTTCTCCTAGTCCTGTTCATTTTGCATGAACTAAAAAAATATTTTCCAAGTATGAAAAAAACTAGCAATCAGTAATCCAGTCCCTCATACAACTTCTTTCCTCCCATTACAACATGGAAAGCTTTTACCCAAAAGAAGACCAAGCTGTCCTTAAGGCATGATTGGTTTTAGCATTCCTTATATAGCTTTCTAATTATCATGGGGCATTAAATATCCCAGCCATGTGGAATCTGGACCTCTCAGTGGGTGCCTAAGACCAGAAGATTTATCTATCTTGAAGATCTACAAACCAGATTTGTTTTCAAATGGGGTCACTGGTCCAGAAAAGCTAACTATTGCTGTATTCTTGTTGCCTATCCTTCTTTTAAAAAGAAAGAAGGAAAAGTAGGAAGGAAGGAAAGAAGGAAGGAAGGAAGGAAGGAAGGAAGGAAGGAAGGAAGGAAGGAAGGAAGGAAGGAAGGAAGGAAGGAAGGAAGGAAGGAAGGAAGGAAGGAAGGAAGGAAGAAGGAAGGAAGGAAGGAAGGAAGGAAGAAAGAAGGAAGGAAAAAATAAAAAGAGATCTTTATGAATAATTTTGGATGCTTTTTTTTTTTCTATCTCCTTCGGGCATAGTACTGCTAATGATATTGCTGGATCAAAGTTTATTGACTTTTGAGGCATAAGTCCAACTTTTTTTTCCCCATATGAATGAATTAATAATTCAACCAACAGCTCACCATCTTGTCTTTCTTCCTGAAGGCATTCTGACAATTGTAATTTTTCTTTTTCCTTTTTTTTGTCGACTTTGCTAATCTGGTGGATATGAGGTAAAAACATAGAGCTCTTTTAATCTGCATTTGTTTAATAGTGATTTCTTTATTTCTTTATTTGACTATTTGACTGGCATTTCTTTATATGACTGTTGAAATCAGTTGGATTTATTCTTTTGAGAACTGCCTGTTTGTACCATTGGAACATTTATCTATCAGGGAATGACTGTCATTCTTGTTTATTTGAGTCAGTTCCTTATATATCTTGAGGATGAAACATTTTTATTAAAGAAATTTGCTACAAAGATTTTTTTCTGCATAGTTTCATATTTCCCTTCTAATTTTATTTGCACTGGGGTTTTTATTATACAAAACGCTTTTACTTTTATGTAATCAAAATTCCATTTATCTTTTATGATCTTCTCTATCCATTATCTGGTCATGATGTCTTCTTTTATCCACAGGTATGAAAGCTTTTTCTTCCTTATTCTTTTGATTTGTTTATAATGTGATCTTTATATCTAATGCACATATCCATTTATGTGCTTATTGTGATATGTGAATTTTAGCCTAATCTTAGTTTCTTCCAGACTTTTTCAATCAGTTTTTACTAATAGTGAGTCCCTACTCTAGTAGATATGGTCTTTAGGTTTAATGAGTGCAATGCTACTATATTCGTTTCTGTTTATTGTGTAACATATTCCATTTATTGACTCCTGTTTTTTTTTTAGCTAGTACCAAATAGTTTTTTGAGATCTGATTTAGCTAGCTCCCCTTTGTTCTCATGTTTTTACACTATTTTCCTTAAGGAACTTGATCTTTTGTTTCTCCAGATGATTTTTTTTTCTACTTCTCTAAATTAATCCTTTGGTAGTTGATGGATGTTATTAAATATGTAAATTAATTCAGACAATACTATTATTTTAAAATATCATCAAGGACAATAATTAGCAATTACCCTCCTTTTAAGTCTGTCTTTATTTTTATACAAATTGTTTTGTAGTTATATTCATGTAGTTCCCATGTATGAATTGGCAGGTGCACTCGAAATATCTTATATATTCTTTAGGATTTTCACTGGGCTCTCTCTATCTCTTCCTGTTGGATTTTGTTGGCATTATGTAGAAAAGTTAATGATTTAGATAATGTATTTTATCTACTGCTACTATGCTAGTTATTATTTAAATTAATTTCTTAGTTGACTCCTTAGGATTCTCTATGAAGACAATCATGTCATCTTCAAAAAAGTGAAAACTGTGTTTCCTCTTTGCCAATGCTTGCTTATTCCTTCAATTTATATGTCTTTTCTCATTTGCTATACCTAGCATTTCTAGTACTATGCTAAATAGTGGGGATTATAGATTTTTTTTGTTTTACCCCTGACCTTACTGAAAAGGATTTTAGTTTATCGCTTTCAAATGCAATATTCTTGGTGCTAGAGAATTTTTTAAAAATCTCATTTAAGAAAGTTCTAGAAATTCCTCTGCTTTGTAGTGTTTTGAACAAAAATTTGTGCTGTATTTTGTCAAAAGCTTTTCCTTCATCTAATGATACAATCTTATGGGTTTTGTTATTGTTTTCCACATAGTCTATTATGTTTGTATTTTTCCTAATATCAAACCCTACTTGCATTCCTGATATCCAGCCAGGGATTTTTTGCATGATAATTTTTACTTTGGTTATCAGGATTAGCCCAAGGCAAAATTAAAATGCGGATAAAATCTATTTTCAGCACTCTCCTATATATATTTATATTTTATATATATTTATATATCCATTTTCTCTCTAAATGGGAGCTGTGGTGTACCTAGTGACCACTGGCTTCGGAAATCAGGTTTGTCTTTGTTGGATAAGTTCTTGTGCTCTGGACATTTCTTTATCTTGACCTCTGAATTTTCAAAATCTCTCTCTCTTTGGACCATTCCCAACCTCTCTGCCTTAATCCCATGATTGTCCCTCAAAAGCCAGATCTGAAGCAGAACACAAATCCCACTCACTATAATGACCATGCAAGGCCACAAGCACACTTGAGAAAATGCATCTCCCTTCTTATTGCAGAAGTGAGGGACTATGAATATGGAACATGCCATGTGCTGTCAGATGAGGCTGATGTGTACATTAGTTCTGCTCTGCTTGTATTTATATGTTTTAAATTTTTTCATCACAAGGAGGTGTCAATGTGTGTGACAAAAATCCAAAATCTGGAAATGATGAAAGAAAAAGAAAACATATTATTAAAACTTAAAATCTTTAAAAACAAATAGGCAGTTGACCAATGCAGTAGATAGAGCATTTGACCTGCAGAAAGGATAATATGAATTCAAATTTGATCTCAGATACTTTCAAGCCATGTGATCCTGAGCAAGTCACTTGACCTGTTTGTCTTAGTTTCCTCATCTGTAAAGTGGGAATCATAAAACCTCCTACTTCCCAGGATTATTATGAGGATCAAATGGAATAACAGATGTAAAGTGCCTTGCTAATTTTAAAGAATTATAATAAATAAAAGCTGGTTATTTGTAATCATAATTATTGTTATAATAATAATTATTATTATTATTATTATTATTAAAAGAAAACCAATCCATGTTCTGAAGCTAATGTTAGTCTCATTAACTGGTACAGGCTAAACAAGCATAGTTGGCCAGAGATAAGTGTCAGGGCTTCCACCACAGCCTAGTTTCAGGAAGAGGAGGTTTTAAAAATCAGTTTTACAGTGCTTTCGGTCCTAATATGCCTAGGTCAGCCCTGTTTTTTATTTTATAAAAGTCACGGTGTCCCTTGTGGGATAGGAAGGAATGAATAACAGATAATAAGTCTCTTGAAAAGCCCACAATAGCTCCTCTGTGATGGCAGTCTGGCTATTATCTGTGGCCTTGGCTGCTATACCTCAGGAAAGGGTTGAGTAGCTAATTAAGCTAGAATGACTATTAACCCAATTCACAGGGCATTTGCTCAATCCTGTACTTCATTTTGCCTAAACAAAATAATTAGACTGAAGAGTCTTAGGGAATGCCTCCACCTTTCCCTGACAAAGAAGTGCTTTTGATTTCCCTGGCCCTTGTGATTATTGACCAATGATGGGGACAGTGTGGATTGCTAGGACATTCCTACAGAGTCAAAGGCACGGGGCCTGTAGAGTTATGGGACCATTCCACCATCACTGAGAAGCTTCTGTAGGCTTCTCAAGAGGTCTGTCTGTCATTCATTTTCTGCTACAGCTCAAAGATACTATGGCATTCATAAAATAAAAAATGGGTCTGACCAAGCTATGTTAGGATTACAACACCATAATAAATCTAAGTTGGCAAATAATTAAAATACAGTGATAGAAATTGAGCACTAGCTACTGGCAGCAATTCATGGTCCAGCAAACCTGATTTTAAAGCCTCCTCTTCCTTGACCTAGCTATTGGTGGAAGCCTTGGCACTTATCTCTGGCCAACTATGCTTTTTTTAGCCCATTTTTACTTATAGTATGTAGGGTTTTAAAGTTTGTAAGGCACTCTATATGTGTTATTTCATTTGAACCTTCAAAGCTGGAAGACTGATAAGGATTTGAGAATGACTAGGAACTTTATATATCACAAAATTTACAAAGTCATAGACTTAGAGCTGGAAGGGACTTTAGAGGTCATCAAATCTAAAATCTTTTTTTTTTAAACAGATGAGGAAAATGAAGCTAAAAGAGATTCAATGACTTACTATGAAGATAGAATCAACTCTCTCTTTGTCTATTTTTAATCAAATCAAGAACTTAAAGTACCCCTACTTAGTAGTTAGCTAACCATTAGGTAAGAGAGCTCATAAGTCACTTACTAATTCACGCCCCAAAGGCTACAAGCATATCCACCTTGGGCAATGCTAGGCAAATTGGGAGACTGAATTTGGTTCCTGTGAAGAGGGGGAGAGAAAGGAAATGATGTGGAAAAGGGGGGTATAAAAGAAGAGACCAACATGTTCTGGGCTTTTTTCCCCTGCCTTGGCTTTTGATGAGACTCTTCCCTTGGATTCTGTGTCAGTGAGTAGAACTCTGGAGACACACTTTTCCTTGAAGTCATTCTGCATTGGTGGAACTCTGGCTGAGGACTACCAGGACTTTCACGTGAAGATTGGCACTTGAGGGAGCTCCTGCCAGGGGCTGAGCTGAACTTCATCAGAGTAGCACTTAGGGCAGTAGGCTAGACAAGGCTCTGTTTCCTTCCTATATTTCCCACTTTCAATATCTCTACCTTATTGTAAATAAAAGTTGCTAACAGTCATTTTGACTTAGGGACTAATATTTTATAATTGGTGACCACTTATAAAAGTGAGTTATAAAACTCTCTTGTTGAGTCAAAACCTAATTTTAAATCTTACACTTACCCAAGGTCACCCAGAAAGTAGTTTCTAAAACCGAATTTGAATACAGGTCTTCTTGACTTTCAGGTCCAGTGCTCTATCCACTACAACATACAATCTTTTCAATTAATAGAGGTCAATTAGGGAATCCTTACTTTAGAATAATATTCACCTTGATCATTCCTCTGCAGAGAATAACTATATAAGCAGGTGAATTGGACCAAGACCCCAAAATGATGATCACTGGAGTGCTATAGGAATGCCCAAACCAGTGCTTCTAAAACACTTTGTAAACATTAAAGAGCTGTCTAAATATGAATTGTTTCTGTTGTTATTCCTTATCTAGACAAACCTTAGCATCTGTACAAGAGTGGAGAGGGAGTTGAATTGCCTTTGAGAAACATTGCAGTTCTTTTAATGACCCTAAGCTTCTCCCATTAAACAAAGTCTTATCCTTTTAATATTTTCATTTTTCAGGTGATACTATAGGGCAAGCATATCATGAAACCACAAAGTCTCTTAAGATTTAAAATCGTGGGTTAGTCAAAGAACAATGGAGTGGTACATGATAGGTACAGGGTGAAATAAACTGCCACATGTGAGTAGTGATATGCCTATGGAATACATGGGAGAAGCAAGGAAGTGTATGTCATCAGAGAGATAAATAATCTTTCCCACCAAAGAAAAGAAAAAAAGCTAATAATAATATAGATAGCACTATATAAAAGCTATTATTTTGCAAAGTGCTTTAAATCTTTCATTTTAACCTCATGACAATTCTAGAAGAGAGGTACTATTGTTATCCTCATTGTACAATAGAGGAAATTGAGATAGCTAGAGGATAAAAAATTTGTTCAATGTCGCAGACTAAGTGTCTGAGGTAGGATTTCAACTCATTTGCCTAGTTCCAACCCAATGCTCTATCCACTGAACCAAACTTTTCATATACCTTCACATTTAGTTGATATGTAAATTAATTTGAGCTACCTTTTCTTCCTTTTTTTAGTCTCCCAGAAGATGATTTACTAGATATAAGATGGGGAGGGTAGATTTTAGGATCATCAATTTAGAACTAAAAATGGATCCCCTTTAGCAGACAGAGGTTAAGTGACTTGCTCAGGGGATATGTTCAGAAATTAAAGGGATAGAAAAATGGATTGCAAAAGTTAAAAATTAAGAAAAGCATTATTTTCTACTTCTTTCCTTACCACTGTGTCGTACTTTAACTACACTATGGGTCAAATACAGCTTTAAATGGACTGGCCTTGGAACAAATTCACATTGAAAATGCTTTGAAAAATGAAGGACTACCACCACCACCAACATATATCCAAAAGGTGGCAGAGGAGATAGAGCGTTGAGTCTGAAATCAGGAAAATGTGGGTTCAAATTGGTCTCAGAGTTGTGTGACCTTGGACAAGTCATTTAGCCTCCATTTGCTCTGAGGCTTCTCTTTGCCTCGGTGTCCACATCTGTAAAATGGGGATAATAATAGCACCTAACTCCTAGGGATGATGTGAGGTTCAAATTATATATATATATATATATATATATATAATGTGTGTGTGTGTGTGTGTGTGTGTGTGTGTGTGTGTGTGGAGAGAGAGAGAGAGAGAGAGAGAGAGAGAGAGAGAGAGAGAGAGAGAGAGAGAGAGAGAGAGAGAGAGAGAGAGAGAGAGAGAGAGAGAGAGAGAGATCTTAGCAAAATTCCGGGTGAGTATTATATAAATGTTAGTTATTTGCTATTATGTTTTTGTATTTGTTTCATATGTGTATATATAATAATATACTTTATGCACACACACAATGAATTATTCATTCTGAAGTTAGAGGGTTTAGGGGACATGGCAAACTTTTGAGGTGACCCTATGTTACCATGAGAATTAATTATGCTTCTCCACAGAATTCTCTCTTGTGGTCTCTCTCAGAGAAAGAATCCTGGGCTGGAGGTACTAGCTGCCTTTGTGTGGCGTTTCTCATATTAGGCTGCTAAAGGTCATCTTGTCCTTCCAGTTCTGTGGTTTGCCATCCATGGTCAACCTTCATAAAAATGGTATAATCTAGGAGTTTTCTCTCCATCAGTTCTAGTCACCAGGGAGAACATGCTAATACATAAACATTTAGAAACTTAACAGCCCAAATCCACACACAAGAAGAACAGCCAAATCAAATCACCAAATGACTGAGAGATTTCTTTTTTTTTTTAAACCTTTGCCTTCTGCCTTAGAATCAGCACTGTCTATTGGTCCTAAAACAGAAGAGTAGTAAGGACTAGGGAAGGGGGTTAAGTGACTTAGCCAGGGTCAACAGTTAGGAAGTTTCTGAGGCCAGATTTCAACCCAGAACTTCCTGTCTCTAAGCCTGATTCTCAATCTACTAAGCCACCTAGTTCCCTTCCAGAAATTTCTTTATGACATCTATCATCTAGTCTTTCTGCCTGAGTTCACTGTATCCTTGACCCTTTATTAATTCCATAGATACTTTGATGGTTATTTCATCATTTTGAGGTTGCTGATTGGGAAGTGAAAGCCATTCAAATGTTCTGGGAACCATAATCCTTCTCTACTTCTCCCTGTTCCCTCTCACCTAAAGTAGTAATTCAACAGTTTTAACTAGTCTCCTTGCCACCAGTTTCTCAGCATTTAATCTATCCTTCACATCCTGGCTTGAATAATTTTTTCTAAAGCACACACACACACACACACACACACACACACACCCTTGACATTCAAATTCCAAGACATGTAGTTAAGTTTGACGTATTCAAAGTAACAAATTCTGCAAATCCTTAGTGGAAAAATGCCAAATATAAAGGAAAGGAAATTCAAATGACCCAAGATTATTTTGTGGCCATGAAAAATCAAAGGAAGGAATGGAACAGTATATGCTGAAAAAGAAAAAAGAAAGAGTTCAAGCCATAACCCATCACCCAAATTTGAATTCTAATCATCCCTGCTTGGAGGGGGGATGGGCATTCAACAAGAGGGGCATTTGAGGCACAAAACAAAAACCAACAACTCTGAAACAAACAAATAAATGAATAGGTATACATAGAATATTGGACTTTTTTTCATCCCCAAACAACAGAAGCACAAGAAAGGCAAATAAAATACATTTGATATTGTAAAAATATGTAATGAAATTTATTACCTCATGTTTAGAAGTTGCCTTAACAGAAAGATAAATGAATTTTTAAAGGGTTAAGAATAATTGATTAGAAAGAATGGTTGAATGAATGAATTGAATAAAGATCATGCCTAATTTTGTTGCATATAATGCTTGTTTGCAGGCACTTCAGCCTTGGGCAGGTTCACCTGCATTTCTGGGCTTCCATCCAGGGAAGGAAAAACCCTCTTATCTTTCCAAATAATCTCCCCACTCACAACAATACATAATTGACTCCTTCATTTCTACAGCTCCTTTACTCTTGCATAGTCCAAAGCACACTACCTATAAGAAATGAAAACATGCTTCAGTAGTTCATCCACACTGTTCTCCTTGTTCTACCTTGGGGGCAGGGGCAGACAGAGAGGAGCAGGTGCAGTTAGGAAATATACCAGCTGGCTGGGGGACCTCTGAGATGGCACCAATCTCCCCAAGCTCAATACTGGTACAAATCTACCATGAGCATGACTTTTCAGATGAGATCCTGAAGATTCTGGATATATAGGACCTCAGTTTCTTTCTCAGTTCAATTAGGAAGTTAGACTGGATGATCTTGAAGATCCCTTTCAGGTTTATATTCTTGAAAAAAGATTTAAAAATACATAAAATTAGTCCTTTGGCAAAGGATAGAATTTTTCATTACTGCCTAAAATCTTCTAAAGGATAGAAAAAATGAAGTTAAGGATTAGGAAAATTGGAAGGATGGGGAAAATAGTTTTAGCTTTGAGGTAGGTGGTGCCACAACACAGAGATCCAGGCCTGAAGCCAGGAAGACTCCTCTCCCTGAATTCAAATCTGGCCCCAGATGCTTATTAACTTCATAATCCTGGGCAAGTGACTTAAGCCTGTTTGCCTCAGTTTCCTCATCTGAAAAAACAAACTGGAGAGAAAAATGGCAAATCCCTTCAGTATCTTTGCCAAGAAAACCCCAAATGGGGTTATGAAGAATTGGTCATATCTGAAACAACTGAACAACAATGAAGTGATCTTACTCATCATTTGGTCCCAACCTGTTAACATTCCCAACCCATAACATTCCAGACCTGATTTCAAGAAGAGCTATTCAAATTCTGCCTGTGAAACAATGAGAGGCAAGTAATAAATTGAGTTCTTAGTCTGATACTATTAATCTGAAAGAGAGACAATGATATTTTCAATATTCACTTGAGCAATTCTTCTGAGGTTCAAATGGAATCATACAAAAACTTATATTTATATAGCAATTTTGTAAACATCTCTACGTATATTATTTCAATTAGTCCTTCTATCAATCAGGCAAGATTGTCCTTCAGTCCTTTCAGTTATATCCAACTCTTCATAATCCCATTTGGGATTTTCTTGGCAAAGATAATGGAGTAGTTTGCCATTTTCTTCTCCAATTTATTTTACAGATGAGGAATTGAGGCAAAGACAGTTAAGTGACTTGCCCAGGGTCACACAGCTAGCAAATATCTGAAGCCGAATTTAAATTTGTGAAAGTGTCTTCCTGACTGCAAGCTCTATATCCACTGTGCCACCAGCTGCTCATTAGATGAGATGGCTACTTTCATTATATTCATTTTAGAGATGAGGAAACTGAAACTCAGAGAAGTGGGTAACTTACCATGGGTTACAAAGTAAGTGCCTGAGGTAGAATTTGAAAACAGGTCTTCCTGATTTCCAGTTCAATGTTCTATCCACCATGCAATGTTGATGCCCTTTATGAATCTAAAGATTATTTTAAAAACCTTGTGTACTTCAAAAACCGTCTGACTAGAGGCATGTCAGTCATATGTGAACTAGTTGCGTTAACATCAGAGGGTCATGGACAGGGTGATTCACTGAAACATACAAGAATTGTGATCTACATTGGTGGCAGGGATATTGTGAGGCTAGAATGAGCTCAATGAATGTAAGGAACTCTGCAATCCTTTGAGCATTATATAAGTGCAAGGGTTTTTTTTTTATTATTATTACTGTTTTTTGCTGTTCACCTACAATTACCAGGCTTCTCATCTGCTGATGATTTCATCCCTTGTTTTGTATTGCATTCTTTCTGAGCTCAAGCAAGGTTTGAACATCAATAGACGGTAAATGGTAAATAGATTTTTTAAGCCCTTTCCTTCCCTCTCAGAAACAACAGTATGTATTGGTTCCAAGGCAGAAGAGCAGTAAGGGCTAGGTAACAGGCACCAAGTGACTTGTCTAGAGTCACATAGCTAGGAAATATCTGAGACCAGATTTGAACCCAGGGTCCCCTGTCTCTTGACTTGGCTCTCTATCCACTAAGCCACCTAGCTACCCTTCTGGTAAATGTTTAAAAACCAGGCTCTCCAGGGGAAAAATCCTAACAAACCTATACATTTACTTTTATGTTCAATCGGCATTATTAACATTTTTGTTATCCTATGCAATCAGCGAAGTAATAAATCAAATCCTGATTTGTAGTGACTGGGAATTTCTGAAGTGGTAAATGCTCTCAGTGAAAATTCAACAGTGGGGTCTTCCAAGGGTTCTCACACATAGCCACAGAATCACAGCTATCTGATAAATTGTCATCTAAGTCTAGTTTAATCATAATCTGGTGGTGTTACCACCATTAGAAAAGAAGGCAATTGACTTGTGGGGCAGGTGCTAAGGTAGTGACTCTCTGTGTGTATTTATTGATGATTCTACAATAACAAAGAACATTTAATTTTAAAAATAATAGGGTCTAAGTATCTTGACTTCTATTAGATTGGGTCTTATCCTGATTCTCTAGAGCTAAATATTTAGAAAAGAAGGAGGACAAGAGAATCAAGTGAGATTTCTTTATAGCAGAGGAGTAAAGCTTTTCCAGCCAGATTACTTGGGTCACTTTTGCTCTTTATCTGTGTTTGTATTCCTTTATCTGTGTGCCAACCTGGAGAAAATCTTATATAATGAGGGTGGTATATGGGGTATTCCAGGAGGCCAAACGCTTCTGGTGTGAGGACTTGCCAATTGAGTGATTCTATAATTTTATTAACTGATGGAAAAATAGAAAAATTATCTGGTAGAACCGTGTTGGGCTCATAAGCATTTGACAACTAGCTTCCCCCCCAAATTGTGTGTAAGACACACTTTAAGTGTTTGGCTTGCATTGTTTTCACATTTTCAAAGTGTAAATATTACATTGAAAATTTAACAATGTGCTCTTTTATTGGGTTGGTGCTGGTTCCAGCACACCCCTGTGTTAAGCAAACATTCATATCCCAGAGACCTCCGCATTTACTTAGCTGATACCCTAAGTAATTAGTTCTTGAACTAAATCCCCAGCATAGGTTTAAAGCAGAAGGTCTGCACCATCAAGGTTCCATACCACAACAAAGAGAAATAACTACATCCGAGGAACCCAATGAAGTAAAACAAACAAACAAATAAACCCCCCCCCCCAAAACTACAGAATGACAAAGCTACTAATCTCTGTTGGACATAAAATACTTATCAGTGTCCAAGGTATGCCAAAGGTCTGAGTGCAGTTTTGAGCTGAACTGAGACTTTTAAGACATCCTGTATAATATGTGAATATATATTATATGACATCAAATATGTAAATATATATCAATACAGTCTATAAAATAATGTAACATAATAAAACAAATATATATATGTAATATATATATATATATATATATATATATAATTGGTTGGTTGTTGTTCCTCATACTCAAACAGGACCATAATGATATCACTGGTGATGTCTTTTGGCTCAAGAATAAATTGGGTTTAAATGAGGCAGAGTGGTACCAGATTATGTCTCACTCTTTCTTCTAGAGCCATCTGAAGTCCAGTGGTAAGATAAAAGCCAGATGACTGGTGATGGCTCACGATGCAGTGGATAACAATGTCTGACCAAGCCCTCACCTCTCCACAGCAGCTGCTTCAGTTGCCTTCATGGTCAATGGACAAATTGTTCTCTCCTGCCCCTTCCTCTAGGAGAAGACTTCACAAGCCAGGGGTGAACACTGCCCTAATGCACTAAGGTTCAAGGCCTATCAGTTATTACCCTCAACATGATTTAGTCTCTCTGCCTTGGTGGTCTTCCTCAATTGACAATCTCTTACCACTCTTTGGCCTTGGAGCTGATACTTAAGTTATTGGTTGTAAGACAAAAGGTAAGGATTTTTAAATTAAAAATAAAGAAACAAAGGAGTAAGCTTCTGATATCCTGTCTATCTTTAAATCCACGATTCTTTGATAAGAAGTGCCTGCAATTCTACAAGCTAGTTTAGAAGCCTTAGACTCAACATTGGTCAATTTGGTGGTTGAGAGACTGACCTGGTAGAGCGATCAAGGAAGTATGGGAGAAACCTAGAAATGTCTGGGAGATTGGGTCTAAGACTTGGGGAACCAGTCAGTTTCCGGAGTTACAGTATAGCAATAAAATTATTCAGATTATACCAGCCAAGATAAATATAGGACTTCCTTCCTGTGAAGTAAGACCTGAAAAATTCAATTCATTTCAATCTGTTAGCCAGTAAATATTTATTAAGCACCCACTATATGTCTTGGACAATAGGTACTGTTGTGGAAAGAGTGTTGGGCTAAGAGTCAAAAAGATTTATCTTTCTGAATTCAAATCTGGCTTCATATATTTACTAGTTATGTGACTCCGCACAAGACATTTAATTCTATTTGCCTCAGTTTCCTCATCTATAAAATGACTGCACATACTACAGATTCTTAGAGCCACAAGTGAGACCAGGGTGGCAAGTGGACCCCAAAGGGGAAAAGTAGTCCTGAAAAGGGTTTAGTGAGCCCTCACACCAGAGGCGCTAGTCCTCCCTGAATACCTGTGCACTCCATGTGTGTAATAACTTTCATTTATATAGTGTTTAAGGTTTAAGGATGACAAAGCATTTTCTTAGAACTAGCATAGATAAATGGGAAGTTGATTTTTTTAAACCAGTTAAAACAGATAAACATTTCTCTCTTTCACTGGGTATATGAAAATTCTCTTTGAAAATCATGGCTTGTTCAGACTCATCCCCATATATCTAAAAAGCTATCAAATCCCAGTTCCATACATTGCTGAGTCCCAAGGGTTGCAGATTTTTGTTTCTCTACAGTAATATATTCTTCACATTTTTTACCACTATCTTGAGAGTTGAAACATTTTTGTTTTAGTTGTTTGGGATCATTAGATGCCTGGTGTTGTGTGAGTGGAAAATATCCTTGCTACTAAGCCCTAAGCTTCATTCATTCAAAAGATACTTCAAGTATCTTACGGACTCTATGAGGTCCAAAAGAAAAAGGAGAGAAAGAGGACTACCTCAGATGGAAAAAAAATGCTGGGATTTGGAGTCAGGGGTCTTTGGTTCAAATATCTGTGTGACTTTGGACCAGCAATATATTTATCCTTTCTGAGCCTCAGTTTCCTTATCTGTAAAATAACTGAGGGGGACAGAAAAATGGCTCAGTAGGTAGAGGACCAGTCCTGGAGATGGGAAATCATTGATTCAAATCAAGCCTCAGATACTTCCTAGCTATGTGACCCTGGGCAAGTGTGAAGATTGGATTTAGCTCTCCCCTGATTGTAACAATGAAGATACTTTGCTCTTCCTTTATTATGAAGATTAAATTGTAATCCCCTGATTGTAACAATGAAGGTATTGGGAAGATTGAATTGTAATCCAGTCTATTTGAAGTAGATCTACCCATTTTAACTACAAAAAGGTGTTAAGTAACTACAAAAGGTGAACTAACCAAAAAAAAAAGTGTTAAGTAACCCAAAAAGGTATAATCTAATCAAAGAAGGTGTGAACTAAAGAGTGGGCAGTCCTGGAGAAAAGCGTCTGCTGAGATTGGTAGACGTGAAAATTTAGGGGAGGTGACACAAGAGAAAATGATTTTTCAAAAGAGGAAGAAAGGGCAGGAGATGTTTGATTGGGGATTCGAGTTGGATAGAGGATTCTCTGACTCAGAGTTGGACTGGAGGAACTGGAGCCCTGGAGGAACTTCAGACTGCTTTTCCTTTTAGACAGTAGCCGTTGGTGAGTGAAAGGCTGACTTAGTGACCATGCCTTACTCAGAGGTCTAAACCTCCAAGAAAGGCCCATCATCTTGAGACTCTTTTCCCTAATTAGGGCCTTAGAATTTCTACCTGGCTCAGAGGAAGCCAGAGTTTCCTCTCTCTCTCTCTCATTCCTTAATATCTTCCCTCTATTGTAAATAAACTATCATAAATTTCACTTACTTTAGTAATTAATTTTGGGATTTAGAAACTAAATCCCTGGTGACAACCAATATAAATATTCAGAGTCCAACCACAATTAAAATTTAACACAAGTCACTTATGCCTTGGAACCAACATTCAGTACTGATTGTAAGATAGAAAGTACAGATTAATTTTTTTGAAGGAATGAGCTTCTGACACCTTGTCTCCTCTAAGTCCATAATTCCATGATAAGAGGTACCTACAATTCTAGAAGCCAGGCTGGAAGACTTGGGCTGTCCAACTCATTTTGCAAATGAGGAAAATGAATCAATCAGGGTTAAGTGACTTGTCCAGGATCACATAGCAGGTAAGTATCTGAGGCCAGATCTGAATTCAGGAAGATGAATCTTAGCATGAATCAAGCTCATAGGGATTGATAAAAAGGTTATGTAATATTTTATTGTTTTGTACATTATATATGAATTATGGGCTCCTCAAAACCTTCTGGTCTAGGTTGGAAAAGAAGTTGCCTGATGAGGGAAGTGTTGTGAGGATAGTAGAAAAAAATGGTGGGCATGACTTGAGAGATGGAGCCAGGATGGCAGAGTAGAGGCACAGAAAGCTCAAACCATTCTGAGAATTCGCTCCAACCAACCTTAAAATAGTGCTTCTGGAGAGACAGAACCAACAAGGGGACAAAGTGAAGCAACTTTCCTGCAGAAAACAACTTGGAAGGTAAACTGATAGTGTCTATTTCATTGGGATGAAAGGGGAGTGTAGCCTGCAGTAAGGCCTCACCACCCACAGCAAGGCTGCACCAAGGAGCTAGGTAGAAACCAATAGCAAGCTCCATCACCCCACCCCTTCTGCTCCAGGTTCTAAACCTGAGCCCAAGTCAACTTTGAGGACATGAGACACTGTCTCAGTCAATAGCAGAGCATGCCATGCTCTTGAAATTCTAAGCCCTAGTTCAATCCTGTAATAAGGCCCCAAGTTCCAATGAGGGGCAGTCTACCATGCTTCTGGCTGAGACAGACTCAGAATGAGACTCAGAGACCCTGCCCAAGCCAGCAGTGAGGACCTGCACACCAGCCCAAGGCAGTCTGTGATGTTCCTGGCTGGGATAAGTCCAGAGTGAGTTCCAGAACCCCTGCCCAGGCTTGAGGTGAGGCCTTGAGCATAGCCCACACTGCTCTGAGCCCTGCAATTTATCAGAAGTCCCTAGAGGAGACTGAATCAACTGGGCTAGGTGGGGAGAGGTAGAACAGAGTAAATTATTTCACCTAAAGACACATGAAAAAACTATTAAGTTGGAAGAGAGGATAAAGGTGGTGATGATCAATGCTTAAATCTTACTCCATTGTAACTGGATCAGAGAGGGAATAAAGACCGTATCCATTTGGGCATAGAATCCTATCTTACCCAATAAAGGGTAATAGAAGGGGGAGGGAAGTGAAGGTTGGGGTGATTAAAAGTGAAACACTTGTGAGGAGGGACAGAATATAAAAAGAGAGAAAGAGCAGGATCCAAAGGGGAAAATAAGATTGGGAATACATAGTTGGGAGTCATAATTCTTAATGTGAATTCACCCATAAAATGGAAGTGGATCACAGAGTAGATTAAAATCCAGAATCCTGTGACACATTGTTTCTAAAAAAACAACTCATGAGGCAAGGAGATTCATACAGAGTCAATGTAAGGGACTGGAACAGATGCTTCAGCTGAAACAGGAATAACAAGTATGACATTAAATGTAGCTGAAGCAAAAATAGATCTAAATAAAAGAGACAAGGAAGGAAATTACATCTTCATAAAAGGTACCATAGACAATGAAATAATAGCAATTCTAAATATATATCCATCAAATGGTATAGCCTCCAAATTTTAAAAAGAGAAATTAATGACCATCAAGAGAAAATATACAGTAAAACTATCTTAGTAGAGATAATTTTCTCCTCTCAGAACTAGATAAATCTAACCAAAAAAATAAATAAGAAAGAAGTAAAGGAAGTGAATGTAATTTTAAAAAATTAAGATTTAATACCTCTCTGGAGAAAATTTAAAAGGGATAATAAAAAGGAATATAATGCCTTTGTGCGTGTAGGTGTGTAGGTGCATGGCACCTACAAAAATTGATCATGTATTAGGGCACAAAAATTTCACAACCAAATGCAGAAAAAATAAATGTATTCCTTTCAGATTGTAATGCAATAAAAATATAATCAATGAGGATCCATGGAAGGACAAACTAAAAATGAATTGAAAACTAAATATTCTAAATCTAAAAAAGGGGTGGGTAAAAAAACAAATCATAGAAAGAATAAATGTTTTCATTAAAAGAATGACATTAAAGGGACAATCTATCAAAATTTATAGGATAAAGCCAAATTAGTTCTTAGGGAAATTTTTATATCTCTAAATGTTTATATCATTAAAGAAGGAGAGAGAGAGTGGGGGAAGCTGGGTAGCTGGGTTGCTCAATGGATTGAGAGCCAGGCCTAGAGACCAGAGGTCCTAGGTTCAAATCTGACCTCAGACAATTCCTGGCTGTGTGACCCTGGGCAAGTGACTTAACCCCCACTGACTAGCCCTTACCACTTTTCTGCCTTGGATCCAAAACAGTATTGATTCTAAGATGGAAGGTAAGGGTTAAAAAATGAGAGAGAGAGAGAGAGAGAGAGAGAGAGAGAGAGAGAGAGAGAGAGAGAGAGAGAGAGAGAGAGAGAGAATAGATCAATATAGTGAGTATGCAACTAAAAATAAAGAAGAAAAAGAACAAATTTAAAACTCTCAATTAAGGACTAAATTGGAAATCCTAAAAATCAAAAGAGAAATTAATAAAATTGAAAGAAAGAGAACCATTGAATAATAAATAAGATTAGTTGGTTTAAAAAATAGAGCATTGGTCAATTTTATTTTAAAAAAGAAAGGATAAAATCAAATTGACAAAGTCAAAAATTAGAAGGCTGAACTCACCATCTATGAAGAGGAAATTAAAGCAATCATTTGGAGATAGTTTGCCGAATTATATGTCAATAAATCTCAAATCTAAGTGAAATGGATGAATATTTACAAAAATAGAAATTGCCCAGCTTAAAAAAAGAGGAAATAGAATACTTATATAATCCCATGTCAGAAAAAGAAATTAAATAAGTCATCAATGATCTTCCTAAGAAATAAGTCCCTATGGCCAGATAAATTCACAAGGGAATTCTTTCAAATATTCAAAAAATAATTAATCCCAATACTATATAAAGTATTTGGTGAAATAGGCAAAGGAGTCCTACTGAATTCTTTTCATAACACAAACATGGTGCTAATACCTAAGCCAGAAAGAACAGAAACAAAAAAATCAAATTATAGACCAGTTTCATTAATGAATATTGATGTAAAATTTTAGATAAAATGCTAGCAAGGTCACTACAGCAATATATTACAACAATCATTCACCATGATAAGGTGGGATTTACACCAGCACTTCAGGGCTGGTTTAAATATTAGGAAAACTGTCAATATAATTGACCATAACAATAACCAAATTAACAGAAATCACATGATTATCTCAATAGATGCAGAAAAAAAAGCATTTGACAAAATATAACACTCATTTTTATTAAAAGCACCAGAAAACATAGGAATAATGGGCCTTTCCCTAAAAAGGTAAGTAGTATCTATCTAAAACCATCAGCCAGTATCAACAGCAATGGGGATAAATTAGAAACCTTTCCAGTGAGATCAGAGGTGAAGCAAGAATGCCTATTATTACTACTATTATTTAATGTTATACTTGAAATACTAGCTTTAGAAATGAGAAGAAAAAGAAATTGAAAGAATTAAAGCCAGCAACGAAACAAGGAAAATAACCCATCACTCTCTGTAGACAATATAATGGTATACTTAAAGAATCCTACAGAATCAACTAAAAAATAATTGAAACAATTGATAACTTTACCAAAGATGCAGGATACAAAATAAACCCATATAAATTATCAGCATTTCTATATATTGCCAACAAAGCCTAGCAGCAAGACAAATTTCTTTTAAGATAACTCTATACAATATAAAATACTTGAGAAACTATTTGTCAAGACAAACACAGGAATTATAAGAACATAATTATATTTTTAAATTTATTTATTTATTTCATTTTATTTGGTCATTTTCAAACATTATTCGTTGGAAACAAAGATCATTTTCTTTTCCTTCCCCCACCCCCTGCCACCCCTCCCCTAGCTGACCTGCGATTCCACTGGGTATCACATGTGTCCTTGATTCTAACCCATTTCCATGTTGTTGGTATTTGCATTAGGGTGTTCATTAGAGTCTCTCCTCAATCATGTCCCCTCAACCGCCGTAGTCAGGCAGTTGCTTTTCTTCAGTGTTTTTACTCCCACAGTTTGTCCTCTTCTTGTGGGTAGTGTTTTTTCTCCTAGATCCCTGCAGATTGTTCAGGGACATTGCATCGACACTAATGGAGAAGTCCATTATGTTCAATTGTACCACAGTGTATCAGTCTCTGTGTACAATGTTTTCCTGGTTAAGAACATAATTATGAAATACTTTCACACAAATAAAATCAGATCTAAATAATTTGGAAAATATTAATTGCTCATTAATTGTGATGAAATGCCATTCTACCTAAATTATAGTGCCATACTAATGAATCTACCAAAAATTACTTTTTAGAGCTAGAAAAAAAATAACAAAATTCATCTAGAAGAACAAAAAGTCAAGAATATCCAATGAAAAAAGTGTGAGGAAGGTGATCTAGCAGTACCAGATTTCAAACTGTACTATAAAGCAATGAAACAATTGGGTACTGGATAAGAAATGGAATAGTAGATCAATGGACTAGACTAGATATACAATATAGAGGGGTAAATCTAGCAGCCTAGTGTTTGATAACGCAAAGATCCCAATTTTGGGGATAAGAACTCACTATATATATATATTAAAAAAAAACAAACTGCTGGAAAACAGTATGGCAGAGACAGGTATAGATCAATATCTCACACTCTATACCAAGATAAGTTCAAAATGTATATGATTTAGATATAAAGGGTGATATTACAAGTAAATTAATGGAACATAGAATCACTTATCTGTCAGATCTAAGGAGAAGAGAAGAATTTATGACCAAGTAAGAGACAGAAAACATTACAAGATATAAAGTAAATAATTTTGATTATAATAAATGAAAAAGGTTTTGTTAAAACAAAATCAATGTAACCAAACTGGGAAAAAAATTACATCAAATTTTTTTCTGCTAAAGGTCTCATTTCTCAAATGTATAGAGATAAATGAGCCGAATTCATAAGAATACAAGCTATTTCCCAATTGACAAACAGTAAAAGGATATGAAGGAGCAGTTTTCAGATGAAGAAATCAAAGCTATTAATAATAATTGTATGAAAAAGTACTCTAAATTATTCTTAATTAAAAAGTGCAAACTAAAACAATCTTACACCTTTCAGATTGGTCAATATTACAGTAAAGGGAAATGATAAATGTTGGAGGGGATATGGCAAAATTGGAATATTAATGCATTATAGGTGGAGTTGTGACCTGATCCAAACATTCTGAAGGGTAATTTGGATAATTTGGAACTATGCCTAGAGGGAGGCCTATAAAACTGTGCATACGCTTCGATCCTATAATGCCACTCTGAGGTCTGTATCCCAAAGAGATGAAAAAAGTAGGGGCAAAGGACCTACTTGTACAAAAATATTTTAAGAACTCTTTGTGGTGGCAAAGAATTGGAAATTGAGAGATGTCCATCAATTAAAGAATGGCTGGATAAATTGTGGTATGTGATGGTGACAGAATACTATTGTGCTATAATAAATAGTGAACAGGAGGATTTCAGAAAAAGTTGGAAAGACCTACGATACAGAGTGAAATAAACAGAACTAGGAAAACATTGTATAGTCTAATGGCCACATTGTAGCATGATCAACTGGGATAGACTTAGCTACTCTATGTAGTTCAATGATCCAGGACAATTCTGAAGGACGTATGACAAAGAATGCTATTCACCTCCAGAGAAAAAATTGTAGGAGATGGAATAAAGATAAAAATATACTATTTTTTCACTTTAACACATTTGTGTTTTTATTTTGGGTTTTGGTTTTATAAGACTATTTTCTTACAATGATGACCAGTATAGAAATATGTTTTGCATGATAATACTTATACATCCCAGAACAAATTGCTTACCATCTCTGGGAGGAGGGAAGAAAGGGAGAGAGGGAGACAATTTAAATCGTTTAATTTTGGAAAATTCTTATTAAATGTAATTCAGAGAATAAAATATCTTCAAAAATAACAAAAAGAATGGTAGATTTAGAAGCAAGGGCCTCTGGGATAATTTCTGTTCCACTGCTCCTTACTCCCTGTGTGACCTTGGGGAGATCATTGAATCTCAGTGGATGTCAAATTCTTCATTTTGCAAGATGAAAGGGTTGGGTTACATGGAATTCTCTCAGACTGCATATAACCTAGTGTCCACTTTTGTAGTCCTTACCCTTTTACCTACCTTCCCTTTGTTAGCATTACAAGCAAAAGTAGGGAGGTTAAGCAAGAGACTATTGTGCCAGGGGCAGCTAGGTGGTTTAGTGGATTGAGAGCTAGCCTAAAGTCAGAAAGTCCTGCATTCAAATCTAACCTCAGAAATTTCCTAGCTCCATGACTCTGGGCAAGTCATTTAACCCACTTTGCCTAGCCTTTACAGCTTTTCTGGCTTAGAACATGATATTAATTTTAAGAAACTATGCAACCACAGAGCTTGGAAGCTTCTACTTCAAGAGTGGCTATCATCATTCTGCATACTTAGGCAGTGGGAAAAAGCAGTTGGTGATAGTATTTGATCTTTAAACTTATCACCAATTTGTCACTCAGACAAATTCTTTCATCAAGAGTGAGAGAGAGAGAGAGAGAGAGAGAGAGAGAGAGAGAGAGAGAGAGAGAGAGAGAGAGAGAGAGAGAGAGAGAGAGGAGAGGAAAAAGATTAAGATCTTTGGTGCAGGGTAAAGCTCTAACTTTTTTTTAATAAAAAAAAGAAACCCACAACTCTTAACTTCTGCCCCCAAATCAATATTAGGTATCAGTTCCAAGTCAGTAGAGAGGTAACGGCTAGGCAATTAGAGTTAAGAGACTTGCCCAGGGTCAAACAGCTAGTAAATGGCTAAGGTAGAATTTTAAATTTGGTGTCCCTGACTCTAGGCATAGCATTTTATCAACTGTGCCACCTAACTGCCTGAATTAGGTGAGAGATCAGGATAAATTGGGAGGCACAGGACAGTAGCCTCATCATGGTGTCTTAGACTTAGCTCACTATCTTTTGTATCAGATTTTTTTTTTGTGGGGGGAGAATGCAACAACTTTATTGAAAGAAAAGTGCAGTGAAATTATACAAAAGCTTGAAAGAATCTTGGGGGAATTAGACATCTCCCCTCAAGTGCAGTGTGGCTTCTTTCTGTAAGTTGTAGTCAGACAGGGTATAACCATCTTCCAGCTGTTTCCCAGCAAAGATCAGTCTCTGCTGGTCTGTAGGGATGCCTTCTTTGTCCTGGACCTTTGTTTTTGACATTCTCAATGGTATCACTGGGATCCACTTCCAGGGTAATGGTTTTGCCAGTCAAGATCTGTATGCCATCCTTGAGATGAAGAACCAAGTGCAAGGTGGATTCTTTCTGGATATTGGAGTCAGACAGGGCATGATCATCTTCTAGCTGCCTATTGGCAAAGATCAGTCTCTGCTAGTCTGGGGAAATGCCTTCCTTGTCTGGGATGTGCTACAGATTTTGTCAGCCTGAGACTTATCTGCCTCCTGAGTAGGCTCCCAGCCAACCTTCCCTTCAGTGTACTAGTGTGGGGACCAAAAGAAGATGAAGTGATTTCTATTAGATGCATTCTAGTTTTGCTTATCTGAATTGCATCAGCTGAGCTTGTCCTCGTTTCCTCATCTGGAGCTAGGGTACTTGGAGGCCAGCCAAACATAGGATAGTTGATTTCTGTTAGAAGTTTTTAGGAAAGCATCAGAATAAATTAATTCACATTAAGATGTGAAAGACTTTTAGTGCACTTCCTCTTGCAGTAATGCGCTAACCTTTTCAGTGATATTTTTATTTTTAAAAAGAAATAGGCAGGAGACAGGAAGAAATTCTACTATATGAAAAAGATGCTCCAAGTGACTATTAATTAGAGAATTATGTAAGGATAATAAAAGGGAAGATGGATGGGTTGTAACAGGGAATGGAGGAGGTGAAAGGACAGAAGGGATAAGGGGGGCTGGTGAGATAGAGGGGAGAGCCACTGGGACTGAGAGATGATCTGTGTAATTCTCCTTTCTCTCACACTTCAAACCCATTTGAGAGAGGTACCCCTGAGCTGATACTGTGGCAAGGATGAACAGGGATGTGTCTCAATAAGTAGGCTCCTGGGGAATTATGGAGTTCCCTCATCCTCAGGACTTGGTTAGGGCCTGAGCCCCTAGACGCACTACTTGTCAGGCATGCTGACTGTCCTTGTTGGCTCTTTGTTGTTTAGCCAGCCTAGCCCACTACCCTCTCTTTCTCCTAAACTGCTCTGATTTGAATCTGACTGCGAGTTTCTTCAAACAAGATTGTTTTAATAATTCAAATAATAAAAGGGGAGGGGGGAAATGTCTGTGGGAATAGGAAACCCTACAGGTTGTCTTTTCCTTCTTCAGCCAAGCCAAGTGGCTCAGGCTTCAGTGTCTCTTTCTCCTTCCTCTCTATCCTATTTTAATTAGGTCACTAGAGTCCTTCTTGGGAAGGTCAAGGGATGGGATGAATCTTCGGGGTGATCCTGTGAAGTTCAAGGGATCAGCACCCTTCAGCAGCAGTTGTTCTTTTGCTTTCTTTAATTGATGATCTAAAGATAGCAGGAATCATCTGTCTTTAGGGCAAGGGAAATGGAGGCAAGGCTCTGTCACCACAGGTTGGGATCTTGAGCTTCCATCCTAGCTCCTGTCTCTCACAAGTTCACAGGGCAAAGACCCCTCTTTCAGCTCTCACTCCCACAAGCCCCTTCTGCTGCTCCAACTGCCACTCCCCCTCCTGGAAACATTCTAAAATGATGGTTCCTCAGTCTCAGTTTTCCTTTCCACAACTACAAAGATTATAATTCTAAGATCCCACCTAATACCTATCTAATTGGCAAAGATGACCAAAAGACTAATGAATGTTGGAGGGGCTGTAGGAAAACAGGCATATTGATGCACTGCCAGTGGACTAAATGAATGGCTACAACCATTTTGGAAAGCAATTTAGAATTATAAAGTTATAACAGTGACCCAGATATAACAGAGGTCTAGGAGGACTTTGTCCAGAGGAGAACAAAGAGAGAGGAGAGGGTCCTATATGTATAAAAATATTCAGAGTAGCTCTTTTTTGTGGTGACCAAAAAACCTAGAAATTAAAGGGATAGCTACCAATTGTGGAAATGATTGAATAAGTTGTGATCTATGAATGTGATTGAATAATATCCTGCTGTAAGAAATGAGGAAATATGACGTATCTGACATAGACATAGATACACATGCGCAAACAGATCTATATGACATATATACATACTTATTTACCTAGTTGAATTTAATGTATTATATTATATGCCATGTATATGTATGTAATATATGTATATGCATTATGAACATGTATATTATGTTGCCAATGAAGAAATTTGTTTTTCTTGACTAGGTATATTGATAATAAGGAATTTCTTTCTCTTTCTTTATCTCTCTTACTCTCCCTCCTCTCTTCAATGATACAAATAGGAGGCAAAGAAAATAGGTTTCTTTTTAGAAATTAATTAATTAATTTCTTCATTACATTTAAATAACCCAGTAACTCCCTACCTTCTCTCTCCCTATTAGAGAAGGCATCGATTGACAAAAAGATATATGTACATCTAAAACTATGTCTTACAAATTTCTCTTCATCAATTCTTTCTCTGGAGGCTTACACTTCTACTAATTAATCATTTTAAAAAATAGAGAGATAGGACAGTATTATAGATGTGGAATATTGCATGTACTTTGTGATGAGGTAACTGTATTGTTAGTTTTGTTTTACCCTTGCAAGGAACCCCTCAAGGAGTGGAAGGAATCTATAAATATTTGTAATGTAAAAATAAAACACACAAATAATTTTTTTAAAAGAGCTTCACTCAAATGAATGACTCTTTAAAAGTGAAATTTCAAGCCCATTAGACCAATGGGGGAGTCATCTGGAAAAGAGAAAAATCTAATTACATTCTATATTTTACTAAAGGCCAGCCATAAGATGGCCTCTTCTTTCTATTAGAATCTGAATTTCTTGATATTAGAGACTCTTTTGATGTTTTTATTTGTATCTCTAATCAATCAATGCATTTATTAAACACTCACTATGTGTCAGTGCTGGGGATTAAAGAGAGAGAGAGAGAGAGAGAGAGAGAGAGAGAGAGAGAGAGAGAGAGAGAGAGAGAGAGAGAGAGAGAGAAAAGATAGTCTCTGCCTTCAAGGAGCTTACAGTTTATTAAGGGAAACAACATGAAGACTAACAAAGCAAGTCATATACAGGATGGATAGGGAGAAAATGACAAAAACAAAACAAAACACTGGAATTAAGAACAATGAAAGAAGGCTTCCTTTAGACGTTGAGCTTTTATAGTTGGGAAGTTGGGTTGTTCTCTGGGACTTGGTAATGAGGAAAGTGCTTAATAATGCTCCCCTTTATTCATCCTTTGTTTCATCCTCATTACTGAATACTAGTCCAGAGTCCTGTATACAGTAGGCACTCAATAAATGATGACAATGAAGATAAAGCCACAAGAACCAGTAAAAAACTCTAGAACTTACTGCTCAGCCAATTGATTTTGTTTTTTCATTACTAATCACCTTCCACCATCTAGAGGAGAAAGACAGAATTGAAAAAGACTTCTCCAAAAATCACCTCACAAAAAAATATTCTGTAAGACCCTTGAGTTTCAGCACATGAATTCAAAATCATCTTTTCATCACCTTCCTACCAGTGTCTGGTTCAATGCCTATTACTCCATACTTGAGGCAAGACGATAGGAGATAAAGAGGAGAGAATCTGGAGATGTGTGTTCTAATCTTAGCTGTCTACTGGATAGATGTGTGACCTAGGACACCTCACTTTTGTGTGTGTGTGTGTGTGTGTGTGTGAAAGATGCCTCATCTGTAGAAAACAGGATTCTACTTAAGGAAATTAGAAAGAGAGTGCTGTGATTTTGTTGCCCGTCACTGATGTTCATCCCTGCTGGGGAAATCCTAGGGAGTTGCTGGAAAGGTTTACTGACTTGTCCTGGTTCATGCAGCTAAGGAAGTGTAAGAGACTGAATTTGAACCTGAGTCTTCCTGATTCAGACACAACTCCCTGCACCCCCCCCCCCCAGGACCATTCTATCACTTTCTTCTTGTTGTGAGGGAAACACTATAGAAATTGAATATTATTATGGAAACCAACAAATATTTGATATGCCAGGTACAATGCTAAACTAGGACTACAGAGACAAAGACAAACCCAAAAAACTCCCACCTGGCCCTTGACCTCCAAGAACTAAATTATCATCCAGTAAGTATTTACTGAGGACATTCCCAGGTCCTAATCTCTGGAGCTCACTTCTGAGCCTGTCAGAATACCTAATCTCATTCCAAGCTCAGTTAAAAACTCGTCCATGAGACCTTTCTTGATCCTCTCCCATCAGGACATCCCCCTCCCCTCCCCTCTTGTATTTTTTTAAACCCTTACCTTACATCTAGGAGTCAATACTGTGTATTGGTTAAGAGTAGTAAGGGCTAGGCAATGGGGGTCAAGTGACTTGCCCAGGGTCACACAGCTGGGAAGTGTCTGAGGCCAGATTTGAATCCAGGACCTCCCATCTCTAGGCCTGACTCTCAATCCACTGAGCCACCCAGTTGCCCCCTACTGAACCACCCAGCTGCCCCCCTTATATTATCATAATATCCTAGAGTTAGAATTGAAGTGACATCAAAGGCCATCTGGTTCAAGTCCCTCTGGGTTTCTAGTTAAGGCAAATGAAGCCCATAAAGGTTAAAAGATTTGCTGAAGGTCACACAGATCATAATACTCTCACAGTTAGGATTTGAGTAGAGATCCTCTGATCTGAAATCATAGCTTTTTCTGCTGTATCCACAGAATGTAAGCCCCTTGAGGACAGCCCCGGCTCTGTGTGTGTGTGTGTGTGTGTGTGTGTGTGTGTGTGTGTGTGACATAATCGACACATTTGTTGAGTGGTTGATTGGTACCCAAATGGGTAATCTCAGGTATTATGGAAATTTGCTTTATCTCTGATATGTTTCAAAGTTTACAAAGCACTCCTTTTCCCATGCTCTGGACCTGAATACAGTTTTTGTTCAGGTTATTGTAGAAACTTGGGCTGCATTCTTTAGTTTGTAAACCATGAAAATTAGGGCTTCTACCCCCTCTAGTGGAAGAAAGAGAAAATCTTTTCTCTGGATTTAAAGGACTTGTGGGCCATTCTACAGCTTTTCATACTGAAGTCAGTGATCTACTGGGGAAAGACACTAACTTGCACCATAACTCGAGTGAGGAAACTAGGGCATCCCCAGGATGCCAAGATGTCCAGGGTACTGGAAACATTTGTATTCTTTCAGTAGAATGAAATCATTAAATCTAACACCTTGTGGGAAAGAATACTTACAATATGAAACTATCACATGAGTTTCCTCTCCCCAGAGGCAATTCTCTAAACTAACTTCTTCCCAGTCCTTCTTTGTTACCCTCTCTGGTGATATTCTCTCTAGCAGTGGCCTTAAGGTGTTGCTCCTTCACTCCCAGTTTACCCAGTTTAAAGGTCTTTCTTTCCTCCCAGATGTCACCTTTGAAAACCTGACTTGAAGGTGACTTCCATTCCTACAATTTATCACAAACATAAAAGATACTAGCTATAACTCTAGCCCTAATTATATCATTACCATTCCACTGTGCTATCTCCTGTTTTCTGGCTATTTCATAGGTCATTCATACCTAGCATATATCTGGCATGCAGTAGGTGTTTAATAAATGTTTACTGGTTGGTTTTATCAGGAAAAGAAGTAAAAAACAACTTCTAATAATTTTAGTTAGCTATAGTTTTGGTTAAAGAGAGTTGAAAATGAAGTTTGCAGATAATGTTTTGATTTTTTGGATTTCGAGGAGTTAGGAAGCCTAGGTTCCTAGGAATAACCCAGAGATGCCATTGATTATTGTTATGTGATATCAGGCAAGTCACTTACCTTCATTCTCAATTGTCTTCTCTGCCAAATGGTGAAAATAACATGTAAACCTATAGCTGTGATGGTGAACCTTGTAGAGACCAAGTGCCCAAACTGCACAGTCATGTTGCATGGGAGTCACCTCCTTACCCCAGACAGGAGAAGGAAGAAATGCTCCCATTGGTCTGCTGGGCATGTAATATTTATTGGGAAAGGAAATAGGAAGATTGGAAAAATGGGGAATAATGGGAGGTTAGTAGCAGGGTATGGAAGAGAGAGGGGAGAGAGGGTATATTGCTTGGTGAGGCAAGGGAGGGAGATGCTCCCTGCTGAGAGGAAACAGCAGGGGTCCAATAAGGATGGTTTGTCTTTTAATGACTGAAACTGTAGTTCAGCTCCCTCTATGACCAGAAAAGATAGTCCACTTATCTGACTGCGTATTCTAATAATATAAAATTTAATAACTAGTTGTCATTGGAGTTTTTCTCAGCTTCAGACCTGAGGCCAGGCCCCAGAGGCTGGCGGAGAGTTTGTCCCACTCCCGTCTACTCTCGTTGTTCTAATTCAGAATCTTAGCAGTACACAGAAAGCAAACAAGAACAATTCTAACCTTTAGAAGCCTGTGTCTTTGAGCTGAACCAAGAAGAGCATGCCACTCCAGACTGGGCTGAACAAGCTCCACTCTCCTCCAACACCTGGCAGCAAGCCCCCACACGGCAGGAAGGAAGTGCTAGTCACAAGACCCAACTGCCACTCCCAGTTGGCCCCTTCCCCCACAAACTGTCAGTCTTGTTTCCTTTCCACAGGCAGAGGGGCAAGTAATGTGAGAAATGTCCTCAGGTGTGGTGGAGAGGGAGAAAGGAGCAGCCCCCTCAGGCACATGTGCCATAGGTTCGCCAACATGGATTATTTATAGGATTATTTGAAGACAAAAGACTATACATTGAAAGGACTTTGGAAATGATAAAGCACTGTAGAAAAGGAGAAGAAGAAGGATTATTATAATTGCAAGTATATATTACTATTACATAGAGATATTATTATACTAATATTATTATAATAATTAATATTATCCAAATAATAATACCCTGAATCCAACCCATCATCCTTTTAGTGAGGATACAAAGGAAAAGCAAGGGAATGAATTCTAGGGTGAAATACAGCTGGAACTTCATGTATCCTGAGGCCATCACAGTAAATGTGAAAGGTTAGGAGGAACCCTGAAACATTAGGCTATGGAGATAACTGATTGATTTAGCAATTCTGTTCATCTGAAGCAACTATTCTTAAAGAGTTAAAGACTCAGATAGGAAGGTATAGAGTTCTAGGCTAGCAATATTCAAATTTTTCAATATGCTCATGATTTCCTTGACTTTTCTATTTGTATTTCAAAGTTTCTATATAGGATAGTATAATAAATTGTGCTCCTTCATGTTTTGGCTTTTACTATTAATGTTATTATTTGTTTTTATTATATTTTATTATATATTATTTGTTATTATATATTATATTATATATAAATATACTATTATATTATATGTTATTTGTTATTAGTACTTTATATTTACATATTTATGTAATATATTAAATATATTATTTATATTATATCAATTATTATTTAATATCTTTTTTTTTTTACTTTCTGTCTGAGAATTGATAATGTATACTGGTTCCAAGGCAAAAGAGCAGTAAGGGCTAGTCAGTGGAGGTTAAATGATTTGCCCAGGGTCACACAATTAAGAACTACCTGAGGCCAGATTATAACCCAGGACCTCTTCTCTCTAGGTCTAGTTCTGTATCCACTGAACCATCTAGCTGCCCCCTTCTTCCTTTTGGAAGAGCAAATATTCATCTTTCTATAGCTATATTAAGATCACCAAACCTAAGTTTTTTTGGTCTTGGGTCAGTTTTTTTTTTAAAGCTTTGAGATCTGCCCACCATCTTAGTATTGTCAAAAGTATATATGAAGATCATTATGGCATTGGTATTAATAACTGGAAATGTGCTCTTCCCATTAAGTTTTGGCTTCAGAATATCTTTCAATCTTATTATTATATGACTGTGGGATTTATATACTAGCTGTAATGCTTAGATAGATAAATGTGTGATCTTTTCACTATGGATAATCCTTCTGCTGGTATAGATCACCATCCTTTTTTGTCTTCCAAATTTATGAAATTGTGATTTATAGCTCTTCATAAGAGAGGCAGATTGTTGAAGAAGAGGGATAGTGGTCTTGGAACCAGGAACCTTTGGATTCAGGTCTTGTCTTTCCCCCATACTGGTTATGTTACTGAGCAAGTGATTTAACTTCTCAATGCTCTAGACAATTCTTTGAAATAATAAGTTGACCTTCTTTATTAGAGGGAACTTCCTAATATGGGAGTCCCTTGTAACTGGCTATGGATAGGTTCAGTTCCTACCCCTATTGGTACCTTTCCATAAAACCCTCTATTTGAATGGTCCATGTTATGCACTTGGTCGGCCCTACCCCAACTCTATAAAAAAGGCAGCATGGCAGCCACTACATACTTAAGTGGATTGAGAGCCAGATCTAGAGAGAGGAGGTACTGGGTTCAACTCTAGCCTCCAATACTTCCTAGTTCTGTGATCCAGGACAATTGTTTAACCCTTACCCCACTTCTGTCTTGGAACCAATACTTGGTAATAATTCTAAACAGCAGGTAAGGATTAAAAAAGAAAAGGCGATGTAGAATAGTTGAAAGAATGCTATGGGTTCAAGCACCATGTCAGTCAGCTATAATTTATTAAACACTTTCTCTGTGCCAGGACTTATGCTAGGCAATGCTCAAGTCTGCTGCATCCTACTATGTGACCTTAAGTAAATCATTTCCTCTCTAAGTCTTCATTTTCTTATTTATAAAATAATGGTGTTCTAATCAGGTGTGTACTAGAGTTAGTTTGAATTGACTCTAAAGCTAATTGTTAAATTTTCTGTGTGAGCTTCTATTCCTTTGAAATTGTCAAATGCTACAGATCAAGGCTTGATTTCTTCTTTTGATGGTTATGTAAACTCAATGAAGTGATGGAAAAATGTTAATGATATCAACTAAACTTTAAAGGGTGTCCACATAAATTTGGTGTATGTGTATGGGGAAGCCAGTAGTTAAAGCATTTACCAGTTCAACTCTGATTCTATTAGATAATTTCTAAGATCTCTTTCATATCCTTCATCAATTAATATAATTATAGAAATTAATCATTACAAAAGAAGACTCATATAATACTGTATTGTATTCCCAGTGCATCTTTTTTTTAAACCCTTACCTTCTGTCTTAGAATCAATGCTAAGTATCAGATCCAAGGCAAAAAAGAGATAAGAACTAGGCAGTTAGGGTTAAGTGACTTGCCCAGGGTCACACATATAGGAAGTATCTGAGACTAGATTTGAATCTAGGACCTCCCATGTCCAGACTTGGCTCTCTCTCCACTTAGCCACCTACCTGCCCCCTCCAGTGCATCTTCTCTTCTTGATTCATTCTTTGAACCCTTTCCCAGGAGTAGGGAAAGCCATACTTACCTATATCCATTGAAAGAGATTTAAATTCTCTGAACAAAATGTGCCAATTAGAATGCTAGACAGGATCACCCTGTTAGGATGTCCTCCAACTTCTATCTTTCCTGAATAGAAGGAAAAAAAAATCATCTCAAATAAGACAAATCATAATGGAAATAGGCCAGACTGAGAGGTAAAGGAGATGTTACAGATGGATTTCCAGGCAGATTAGAAAAGCAAACGGAATCCTTTCATTTCAAAGCCAAAGCCAGCAAGTCTCTGCTTTAATATCAGCCAAAACAAATGCTAATAATCCAGCTGTTCCACCCCATGACACCTTCACTGGCAAAACCTGAACTGGAGGCTAGAAATAAGCAGTACCTTAATGCTAAGTCTGGTTCCAAATGCATGAGGCAAATGTTCTATTGTGAATACACAGACCTAGGGCAGAATGTGGGCTCCAGGCAGGATCATACACTTGTAACTAGAAAGAATAATCAATAAATATTTATCGAATGCCTATTAGGTGCCAGGCATTGGAGACAGAAAAAGACAAAACTGAAACAAACCTTGGCCTCGTGTAACTCACATTCTGGGGGAGTGGGAGGGTAGGAAACAATACAGACTATATATATATAAAACATAAGATACTTTGGGGGGAGGTAATAGCAGCTGGAGAGATTGGGGAAAGCAGGTAGGAGGTGGTATTTGAGTTGAGTTTCAAAGGAAGCAAGCTTTTAAGATACAGAAATGAAAAGAGAATTCCTTCCAGAAATGAAGTAACTACTAACAACTTGTACAAACGCACATTTGTACAAGAAATGTCATTAATGTATCAAGAACAGAAAGGAAGCCAATTTGATGAGACTAGAGCGAATGAAGGGGAATAATGTATAATAAGGCCACAAAGGTAAGCTAGAGCCACTTTCTTAAATGCCAAGAAGAAGGTTCAATATCTTAGTTTTACAGATGAGGAAACTGAGGCACATAATTTGTTCAATATCATGCATGTTGCAATTATAACTTACATTATTTCCTGTATGGAAATTTCCTGTATGGGTGTATGGGGTGCTCAGGGAGGGGTAGTATCTCTGGTATGGAGGGCTTGTCATGCCCTCTTAGGGCAGCTCTCCAGCCTTTGACCCTCACTTGACACCCAGCTCTCACTTGTGGCTCCCAGTAGCTGCTAGCATGTGGCAGTGGCCACACCCCAGGCAACAGCTTCAACAGGCCGGCTAAACCTTGTGAGGGTAGCCATAGGGTCGTAGACCCCTGGTGAACCAGGGCTTTGCTCACCCAGCACGTGAAGACTGCTTCAGCCGAACAGATGGAAGAAACCAATAAGAAGGTTCAACGGCTGAGATGGCGATGCAGCAAGGCACTGTGGAGTGCTTAGGGCGTGTTGGAGCACAAAGGACAACATGGCCATCCAATGCAGCTGAAGAAGTCTCCAGGTGTAATGATTTTTTGTGCCACTGGACCCAGGCTTCCAACGCCGAGAAAGTGGGACTGTCTCTGTGCAACAACTCTTCCACTTAAATCTCCTTCATGCACAAGTGTCTTTGTGCACACTCATCTATACACCATAGATGAAAACGCACAAAGACAATTGTCATCCTCGGTTACTGAGAGACTACTACTACTATTTCCTGTTGGTCTCCATGCCTCTATTTTACTCTGGCACTTAATCTCCCTTCATCTCATCTTCATCAACCAAGCCTGATCTTGCTCAGATCCAAAGCTGTCCCTCTTCCTGATCCCAGCTCTGAGAGTAGGAATCACAGTACCTCCATTCCAAGAGAGGACATGGTAATCAATTATTCCCCAACTCCAGATTCTCCTGTCTAAAACACTCTTCCTTTTCCTTATATATGTTGTTTTTCCCTCTTAGAATGTAAGCACCTTTTTTCCCCCAGTTACATGTAGTAACAATTTTTGACAATTGTTTTCTGATATTTGACAGTTTGGACTTTCTCCCACCCATCCTTCCTGTCAGCTTTCTGGAAGTGGTAAGTAGTCTGATATAGATTATACTAGTATAGAATATAAACATCCTAAGGGATTGTATTGTCTGCTTGTTTGAATTTGTATCCCCAGCTTTTAGCACAGAGATGGCATTTAGTCAGCCCTTAAATAAGTATTTTTTTTTTATTCATTCAGCCACTGAAATAGCAAATATATGTTTCCAACCTGGTCCTCTAATGAGAAATCTGTCCTTCCTACTACATACAGCATGTTGATTGAATACTTTATTCATCTCTTAACTGCTATAACATGCAGCCTACAGAACATCATTTAGGATTTTATGGTAGATTGTCTGGTATTATTGGTCTTTAATTCCTGTCTTGTTTACCCAACTTAACTGCAAGCTTTTTGGATGTTAGAGATTTTATTTTGTCTTTGAATATGCCCAGCATCTAGCATATGGCTGGGGCCATAGTATGTATTCAAAGAAAATGTTTGCTGATATAACCAGAACATGCTGGCATTATACTAAATGCTGAAGGTGGGACTTTTAAAAATGAGCTTTTCACTGACCTCAAAGAGCTTATATTTTAATAGGGGAAAATAAGAGGTAGAAAGGAGTGGGAAGGCAATATTGGTCCAAGGAGTTACAGGGCAGTAATTTGGTGCACCCTCTTCTGAAGTAATGGTAATAAAGATTTGATCACTGCATCCAGAATAAGAGGTGGGAGTGAGTGTATTGGGTTATGGGAATGGAATACTTCCTGATTTTTTCAAAGTTAGCTAAAAGGGGTGGCATGGAAAGTCTTATCTATGATGACAAGTACTATATATCCTTCTGGGCCTGGATAGGCATCTTATCTACTGAATGAGGAGACTACAAAAAAGAAAGTACTACCTATTGGGGGTGAGATGCAGTGGATATTTGAGCAGTGGCAGAGTGGAAGGTTGCCCAGGTTTTGAAAGGGACTATCAGAAGGAGAATTTGAACCTAGGCCTTCTGATGCCAATACCAGTGCCCTTTCTACTGTTCTGCCTCATTGTGACTTCTCCCTTTTGTCTTCACTTAAGCCATTTAGCCTTCCCTTTAATATTTCATATAAAAGGACCTTGTCTTACTTTCAGCATTGACTGGCTTGCTGAATTAGAGACATTCAATGCAGCAATTTGAGTGGGGGTTTCTTGGTTTCAAGGAAGTTAAAAAGAAGACACATTCAATTTCTGTTGTTCATTCCACTTCCTTCATTTGGTGGCAAATACTTCTTCAAATGAGTGATTATATGATAACCCTAGTATCCATACTAGAAAGGAGAAAAGGAAATCTAGGAATCAAAGGTCTTTTAGAAATGCTTATGGGATTCTACCTCCTTCTCCCTCATTCTGTAGAATTCTATATATGAAATTCCATAAGGGAGAGAAATAAATGATGTCAAAGGAAACTTATTAAAGGTTATTTTTGACAATTAGCTAGAGAAGGGAATGGGATACTGGAGATTGTCAAACTTGTGCCCAGACTGTGGAGAGGGTTTGACAGTGACCAAGATTGTAGTGGTTTGGTAGCTCCAAAGATAGTTTCCTCTTCTGTATAGTAGCGGTCCCATTTTAGATGTGTATTAGATATATTCCCTTATTCAGGACTCTGGGTAGGTGATTTGTGAGGATCAGAGTATAACATCCCTACTATCCCACTTCCAGAACTAAACTTATGGTTGTTCCTTTTTTTTTTAATTGCTTGAAGGAGATGAGAGTTTGAAAATGTAATGCTTTCTGCTTTTTTCAGGTTAGCTAATATAAGAACTATGGAAACTCTTATGTAGGATGCCAAGTACCATATACCCATCTGGGCCTGGACCTTATCTACCAAATGAGATTACTCCAAAAAACTAGAAAGCACCATTGAGTCTAATCTTGGTGATATAAGTCAAAAGTGAAGAACAATGAGCATTTAGGGGATAAAGTAATACTTGTTATATGACAACTGTCAGAAGGCAAGCCTTGGATAGTTCTTTCAAGGGAGGAATTAAAGGTCTTATAATCCTTATGGGATTCCATTTCCATCGCCCTAACTCCAGAGGATTCTATATGTGAAATGTCAACTAAGATTCCATAAAGGAGAGAAAAGAAACTTCAAATAAAGATCCTAACAAGGAGATTAAGTAAAGACTTTACTTATTAGTATAGTTGTGCATAAATGGGTATAAGTATATATATATTCTATATCAACCAATATTGATTCATGTTATTATACACATAAAATAAAGGGCATGGTACTACAGAGACCAACCATTATGGAAAACATTGGAGCAGGCTAAAGTTTTGTTAGTCCTATCCCAAGAAAGAATCTAGCATCTGGGTCACCTGACTCTCAAGGCATTCTAATTGATAGCCCTCTCCTTTAGACTTGGTCCCCCAGGAAGGAGTTGCTTCATTCCAATATACCTTACAAGGAATTTATATTTAATTGGTGCAATTATTAATTTGATCAAGTATATAGTTCTTCATTTGGATTAATTTTATCTAATTACCTATTATATGACTCACACAGGATTGTTTTTAAAAATAGTATAAAGTATTCATGAAAATAGTACTACCATCCTATAAGTTCATAAGCAAATAAATACTGACTTATTGGTCAATCAAAGTGGACTACACCCTGTTCCTAGATTTAGTATTCTACTTACCACTTCTGGGTCATTGTCTAGACTATTCCATAAGCCAAGAATAATCTTTATCACTCTTCTTTCTTAGAATCCTTCTTTTCTTTAAAAATGTGCTCAAATACTTGCTTTGCTATGATGCTCTTATTGATTTGTCTAGCTGGTGGTGCTCTCTCTCTCCCAAAATTATATTTATATTATCTATTTAAATATTGTATTTCTCTCTTTAGTAAAAGATTAGCTCCTTAAGGGAGCAGACAATTTGTCATTTCATCTGCATATTTCTATTGCCCAGCATAGTCCCTTGCCCATAGCAAGCACTTTGTAAATGTTGGATTGAATTTCATTGCATCAAATTATTTACCTCATGAAGAGGCTGAACTACTCATTTTGTAGATTTAAGAAACATTAAGACTTATGGGTAACAAAAATTATGTAGGGAAAAATTAAATATTCCTGTGTTAATATAGTATCTCTGATACGATCTTTTTTGTATTTGAGTTCACTGGAAAGGTTATCTAGGCTCTTGATAACCTATGAATCTGTATTTACTAAAAATTATATATATATATATATACATATATATATATATATATAACTTATAAGCCCCCACAGGAATGTTTATTTTATTAGTCAGTTAGAGAACAAACAGTTCTAAGTAAAGATTTAATGAAATGGCATAGTAAAAAAGTTAGACAGTAGCACATTTAATTACCCCCCAACAACCATCACACAAAAAAATTTAGAACACATTTTTCTTGAATTACACATGTTCTAAGATGGAATGGTAGACACACATAAGGAATGTATACAACATAGGAAAAAACATGCATGGACAATTCATGCCTCTGCTGTAATAGTCAGGCCTGCCAATATCTTCTGTGATGTCATCATATGACTTCCATCAAATCTATTTCTTGCTGGTTTTTCATGGCATGTCATCCTCACCTAGTGTTTCTCTGGTCTTGGGTTGGTTGCTAAGTGATGAGCCATTAGGCATTGGGTTGGGGAGCTTGTCTCTCTCTGCTGACAGATACTACTTTCAGTTGGAGTTCTTTCCTGGGTACTTTATCTTCCCTATAGAAGGAAGAAAGGGTTTGCTATATCTCTTCTAGCTTAAAACTTCAAATTTTTCAAACCTCAAACTTGGATCACTCCCACCATCCAGTGCCTTGAATGAAGCCAGAGAAAACATGTTGACTGGATATACTATGAGTTTATGTTAAATAACCTCAACTGGTCCCTGACTGCTGCCAGGCATTCCTTTTAATCCTCCTTAATTTATTCACGATCCAACTCACTACAAGGAAGTTTTCCAAAACTTTTCATCTCCCCTGAAGCCTCTCAGGGCTTCTCTTTCATTCTTGACTGCAAATCTTGATTCTTATTTTGCTGAAAAAAATTGAGGTCATTTGCTTAGGGATCCTTCTTTGCCCCTCCTCATCTCACTTCACTCAGATAACCTCTGCCACTATTTCCTCCTTGACTTATTTTGGATGAAGAGATAGCCCTTCTTCTCTTTACCAAGAAAAAGCCTTCTCTCTACACATGTGAATGACCCCTTTCCATTTTATCTTCTTCCCCAGGATTATCCCTCTATCATTCCTATTCTTTCACTCATCTTCAATTATTTCCTATCTAAAAGCTCTCACCCTACTATTTACAAACATGCCTATGTTTCATCCAACCCACCCTCCTTAAAATGACCACTTAACTCTTCTATCCCTGCTAATTATTATCCAAAAATATTGCCTACCTTTTGTGGCTAAAGTTACTGAACAGTGGATGTCCCCACTTCCTTTCCTCTCATTATTCCTCACCCTAAAGTCTGATTTCCTACCTCATCATTCAACCAAAATTGCTTTCTCCAGAGTTACTGATAATCTCTTAATTTCCCAAATTAATGACCTTTCTCTCATTCCTCATCCTCTTTGACTTCTCAGTATAGTTTTTGATACTTTTGATTGCCTTTTTCTCCTCAATATTCTCTTCTCTATCAATTTTCTTGATGCTAATCTCTCCTGGTTTTCCTCCATGTCTGACTACTGCTTCTCAGTTTCCTTTGCTGTATCTTCATTCAGGTCTTGCCTGGGTACCATTGCAATTTAAGAAGACATTGTCTTGGATTTTCTTCTCTTACCCCTCTATTCTATTTCTCTTGTTGATTTTATCAGCTTTCCTGGATTTAATTATCATTGATAAACAGATAATTCTCAAATCTATTTATCTATCTTTTTTTTTTCTTTTCATTGTAAAAAAATCCATACCTTCTTTTTTTGAATTGATACTAAGTATTGGTTCCAAGGCAAAAGAGGTAAGGGCTAGGTATTTGGAATTAAGTAACTTCCCCAGGATCATACAGCTAGGAGATGTCTGAAGCTATATTTGAACCCAGAACCTCTTTAATTTTTTTTAATTTAATCAGTTTATTTAGAATATTTTTCCATAGTTACAAGAATCATGCTCTTTCCCTCCCTCTCCCCAAACTCCCTCCTGAACCTGATACTCAATTCCACTGGGTTTTACATGTGTCATTGCTCAAGACCTATTTCCATATTATTGAAATTTGCACTTGAGTGATCATTTAGAGTCTATATTCGCAATCATATCCCCATTGACCCATGTGATCAAGCAATTGTTTGTCTTCTGTGTTTCTACTCCCAAGTTCTTCCTCTGAATGTGGATAGTGTTCTTTCTCACAAGTCCCTCAGAATTGTCCTGGATTGTATTGCTGCTAGTAGAGAAGTCCATTACGTTCGATTGTACCACAGAGTATCAGTCTCTGTGTACAATGTTCTCCTGGTTCTATTCCTCTCTGCATCAATTCCTGGAGGTCATTCCAGTTCACATGGAATTCATCCAGTTTATTATTCCTTTAAGCACAGTAATATTCCATCACCAAAATATACCACAGTTTGTTCAGCCATTCCTCAAACAAAGGGCATCTCCTCATTTTCCAATTATTTTTTTGCCACCACATAGAACACAGTTATGAACATTCTTGTACAAGTCTTTTTCCTTATTATTTCTTTGGAACCCAGTACCTCTTATTTATCCTAGCTCTCTATCCACTGAGCCATTTAGCTGCCCCCTCTTTTTCTTTTTAAAAAATATTTTTCCTTCAGTTCTACATTCTCTCTTTCTCCTACCCAATGAGAAAGCAAGAGATACAATACCTATTATTCATATAAAATCATGTAAAATATTTTTATTATCTATGTCCCATATAAAACAAAAGAAGAAAAACAAATAAAGAAAAATATGTTTTAATCTACACTCCTAGTCCATCAGTTCTCTATCTGGAGGAGGGTAATGTTTTATATCATGGATCCTTTGGGGTTATGGTGGCTCACTGTATTGTTCGGTTACTAGGTGTTCACATTTATCCTTATCATATTACTGTTACTATGTAGCATGTTCTCCTGGTTCTGCTCAATTCACTTTCAGTTCATATCATCATCAGTTCATATAGATCTTTCCAATATTTATCCAGATTTACCTTCTCTCCTGACTTCCAGTCTGGCATTTCCAACTGATGTCTTGAAATATCTTAAACTCAACATGTACAAAACTGAACTCATTATTTCTCTCCTTTTTTCCTTACTTCCCTATCACTGTCAAATAGTTGTCAAATCTTGTCATTTCTATTTTTGTTAGATCTCTTATAAACTATGTCTTCTCTCCTTTAATAATACCATCTCACTACTATAGGCTCTCATTACCTTACACATGGAGTATTTCATAGTCTGTTGGTTGGCCTTCTTGTCATAAGTGTTGTCCATCGATTTTGAAATGGCTGAACAAGTTGTGGTATATGATAGTTATAGAATACTATTGTTCTATAAGAATTAACGAGCAGGATGATTTCAGAAAGATCTGGAAAGATTTATATGAACAGATGAAAAGTAAAGTGAGCTGAACCAGAACAATATTGTAACAGTGGCAGCAGTTTTTCTTGATGAACAACTATGAATGAATCAATGATCAGCAATTCAGTAATCCAAGACAATTCCAGAGATTCAAGATGAAAGATGCCATTTGACTCCAAGAAAGAACTGATGGAGTCTGAATGCAGACTGAAATATCCCTTCTTTGTTTCTTTCCTTTTTCCATCTCATTCAACAATAATTCTTGTTCTTCTTCCACAAAATGACTAATATGGAAAAATATTTTATGTGATTACACATATAAACTATATAAAATTGCTTGCCATCTCAGGGAGTAGATAGAGAGGGAGGGAGGGAGAGAAGGAGAGTCAGAAGAAAGGAGGGAACTTGGAACTCAAAACTTTAATAAAATAATCATTACAATTTTTTTTACATGTAATAGGGTTTTATTTTTTAATTTTAAAGAAAGTGCTGATTTCTTTCTACATTTCCAGGCTTTTTATCCTTACCTCCAGGAATTCTTTGACAATGACACTGGTGTCCTCCTTATTCCTTCAACGTGACACCCCATCTCTGAGAATTTTCACGGGCTATTCCCTATGCCTATAATTATTTCCCTCTTCAGCTCTGTCCCCTAGCTTCCCTTGTGTTTTTCAGAAAGAATTTATCTAGAGTCCTACCTCCATGTGGGCCACATGCAGCCCCCTAAGGCCATTTATCCAGCCCCCACAACACTTCCAGAAGGAGCACCTCTTTCATTGGTGGTCAGTGAGAGGAGCACTGTATGTGGCGGCACTGCAAAGTGTGGCGTCACTTATGTACAGTACTACTTCCAGTAACATAATCGTTTGTGTGGCATCTTGTTCTGAGAGTAACTGAATGAGAATGAGGCGCTGCGCAAAGGATTATGTGGCTGCACAATGGAAGATGTCACCATGGTGCATGGTGAGTGGCAATCTGGGGGAGGGGATTCCTCACTGTATATACTGCTGCCCGGTATAGTGGTGGCAGTGATGAGCCTGTGCAAGGTGTGACAGGCCCATCACAGTCAGCACTGCAGCCTCTGCTATCCCAGACAGTGGTATAGAGTTTGTTTGTTTTTGTAGTCTGGCCCTCCAATGGTCTGAGGGACAGTGAAGTGATCCCCTGTGTAAAAAGTTTGGGGACCCCTGTCCTAAAAGAAACCTTTCCCCATTGTCTTTAATATGACACAATCCCCAATTTATACTGTATATCTTATTTATACATAATTGTTTGTATGTTTTCTCCCCTATTAGCTCTGAACTCCTTGAGAGCAAGGACTGTCCCCCATCCCTTTCTTTGTATTCCTAGTGCCTAGTACAGTGTCTGGCACATAGCAGATATTTAATAAATGTTGATTGATTGATTGATTGATTGACATTGTAAGAGAGGAATCAAATACAATTGTGCAAGGAGCAGGGAGAGAGCAGGGGAGGTGCAAGAAGAGAAAAAAAACCAAGATTCCCATCAGAGAACAGAAGTTGGAAGAACCCCAACTGCTCTGGCACTTCTTCAGCTGGGAGCCTGAGAAGTAGATTCCTTAAGCTTGGGTCTTTCTGGAGATCAACTGTTTCCCTGTGAACTCCTGAATATCTCTCACTCAGCTTAAGATATTGTAGGCTGGGACTTTGAAGAAAGCCATCTACAGAGAAGTCCTCTCTCCAAAGATTTATTCTCCATCTCTCTCTCCCTAACTTGTCCTGGACTCAAATACTCAAACTAGTTAGCTCAGGAGCAGGGACCAAACCAGTAGCTGATCAGAAGAAGGATCAAGGCCAAGAGCCTAAATCCCCAAGATTTGGGAGGGGAGTCAATCTGCCAGTCAAAAGGACTTCCTGCTTACTCACTTTCCTCACTGGACACCCCTACCTCTCCCTTTCCTGTGTGAACTCAAAGTGTCTACTACTTAGAGTAAGACTAGTTTCTAATCTTGGGAAGGGGTGCTGAAGATTTGAGGAGAACCATATCTCTCCCCAAAGAGGAGTGTTAGCTCAGGATCCTAGGGATCCAAACAACTAGACTCAAGGAGCAATCCTCTCTCCTGGGCCGAGGAGTAACCCCAGATCTTAGGAGGGAAGTGGCAGTTTGTGTTCCTGTGGGACCTAGAGGCAGAAGAGTCCAGCCTGCCTCTCAACAATAGCTGGGACCAAAAAGGGGAGGTAGTGTGTCATCTTACCAAAGCTTTCCTTTCTAGTTCTTTACCTCCACCTCCTAGCGTTATTCTCTGAGGAGACATACTCCTTCCCTCAGGGAGACAAAACTAGGTTACCTTCCCCAAAAGGAAGAGAGGGGAAGGTTAATCTTCCCTTTCTCCATTCTCTCAACTCTTTCTCTCTCTCCCTCCATTTCCCCTGTGTGTGTGTGTTCCCTTTCTAGCCAAATATTACAACACAAAGGAGATGCTTAATAAATGCTGATTGACTCACTGACTGAAAGAAGCCACTCTAAACCTAGTATAAAATTAATGGAAAAACCATTAGCTTCTTTTTTTTCCACAAGGAAAAGAATCTGCCAGTTCTAAGTCTTGGAGTTTTGAAGATTTTTCTCTCCATAGAGGGAATCTTGCCTCTAGGAATCAGGATCATATGAAACTCAAAATATCCAAGCAGCTAAGTAGAATCACCAAATGTTTCATGTGTCTTTTTCTCATATTCACTAGTTACACTGTCACCAATCTTTTATTTGACTTCAGGTATAAAAAAAATTCCTTAGAGCTCTTATTTAGTATATGTGCTGCCAAAGCAAGCACCTTAGAGCTCTTATTTAGAGAAGTAGATCATACTTACAAACAAAACCAATGCAGTTAAAATTAGAAGGGAAGCAACAAATTGAGAAAAAAATCTTTATAACAAAAACCTCTGACAAAGGTCTAATCACTCAAATTTATAAGGAACTAAATCAATTATACAAAAAATCAAGCCATTCCCCAGTTGATAAATGGGCAAGGAACATGAATACACAATTTTCAAATAAAGAAATCAAAACTATTAATAACCACATGAAAAAAAATGTTCTAAATCTCTTATAATCAGAGAAATGCAAATCAAAACTACTCTGAAATATCACCTCACACCTAGCAGATTGGCCAACATGACAGCAAAGGAAAGTAATGAATGTTGGAAGGGATGTGGCAAAGTTGGGACATTAATGCATTGTTGGTGGAGTTGTGAACTGATCCAGACATTCTGGAAGGCAATTTGGAACTATGCCCAAAGGACGCTAAAAGACTATCTTCCCTTTGATCCAGCATAGCACTGCTGGGTTTAAACCCCAAAGAGATAATAAGGAAAAATACTTGTATAAGAATATTCATAGCAGCGTACTTCGTGGTGACAAAAATTGGAAAATGAGGGGATGCCCTTCAATTGGGGAATGGCTGAACAAATATTGGTGATGGAATACTATTGTGCTCAAAGGAATAATAAACTGGAGGAATTCCATGTGAACTGGAATGACCTCCAGGAATTGATGCAGAGTGAAAGAAGCAGAACCAGGAGAACATTGTACACAGAGACTGATGCACTGTGGTAAATTCAAATGTAATGGACTTCTCTAGTAGTAGCAATGCAATGATCCAGAACTATTTGGAGGGGCATATGAGAAAGAGTGCTATCTACATCCAGAGGAAGAACTGTGGGAAAAGAAACACAGAAGAAAAACAATCACTTGATCACATGGTTTGGTGGGGAAAAGTGGACTCTAAAAGATCACCCTCGTGCAAATACTACTAATAAGGAAATGGGTCTTGATCAATGGCACATGTTAAACCCAGTGGAATTGTGTGTCATATATGGGAGCGGGGTAGAGGGAGGGGAGGGAAGGAACATGGGTCTTATAAGCATGGGAAATTATTCTAAATCATCTACTTAAATAAAATTTTAAAAAAAGAAGTCGATCATATTTGATAGGATACTGGACTTGGAGTCAGTAAGAACTGAATTTGAATCCTTTTCAGCCACTTAAACTGCTGGGATGAATAAATGGCAGTTTAAGATGGGTATGGAGAAAACTGAAAAGGAGTAAACTAGTTGTTCTACCTCATTTCAACAAACATTAACAAGCACCTCTTTGTGCTAGTCAATATGGATTAAAAAAGGATTGAAGGAAAGAAAAGAGAGAAGAAAGAGTGCACAGAAAGGTAAGTACAGAGCTATGCTGATAAATGCTTGACAACCACCTTTCAGAAACTGCATAATACATTTTAAAGTTTAATCTTCAGCATTAACATTTTCTTTATCACTTTCTTAAATCTGGACAATGAACCAAATAATCAATCAAGTCCTAATGTGTAGTTGTTTGGGGATTTCCTAGATGTAAATGCTCACATTGAAAATTTAACAACTGAATAGGCTTGGAAGAATCCCAAATAATTGGCTCACTGCATACTCCTCATAGGAAATGTGAAGAACATGCAAAGAAAAACAATGTATATCAAGTAATACAAAGAGCAAAATTTAAGAAATAGACAAGTGTAGGCTTTTATTTCATGTATAGCACTATTTTTTTCCCTAAGAAAATTAATTCAGGGGCAGCTAGGGAGCTCAGTAGATTGAGAGCCAGGCCTAGAGATGGGAGGTCCTGGGTTCCAATTTGGATTCAGACACTTCCAAGCTATGTGACTCTGGGCACTCACTTAATCCCTATTGCCTAGCTCTTATTGAATCAATATACATTATTGATTCTAAGGTGGAAGGTGAGGGTTTAAAAAAAAAAAGAAAATTCAATCCCACCAGGAAGACTTCTTAGAAGATTAATTTATTTTAAAGCACTAGGTCAATTTCACTCTGAACTTATTCACACAATCTTTTATTTCTAACAATGACTCAAATCACAAAGCCATTTGATTGACATCTCTGGCTCCCCCATCATCTCCCACTTATATACAATGATGTTGGCACAAATCTAAATATTTTCCTTTCCTAGAGAAGTGACTTACTTATCTGAAGGGATCAGAACAGCAGTAAGATGATATTGGCTCCCAATGCAATGAAAAGAAGGGAGCTCACTGATCAGAAATGTATACTTTATATTATATGTGTTTACAATTCTTGCCTCGTTTTTGTCTTTGGTTATTCATCACACTAGACTGGGGAGCTATATAAAGAGTGATTTGGATCTCATCCGTCCTTAATGCAGTGTTTGGCTTCTAAACTCGATGCACATACAATTGCTGGCCAAGAAAGAAATGCCAGATGCTAATTGCCTTCTCCTATGTTTTCTGGTGTTAACATGAGCTGAGCCACAAGTATTTAGGGAACATTCTAACACTTGCTTTGCTGCTTAAAAAAATGAACACAAGCAAAATTTTGCTATATCTTCTTTATTCTTGCTTTTTGTATCATTAATTCAAATGAATTTCAAGAGGAACAAGAAGAATCCTACACGTGACATCTCTTGAGAATGATAAACTGATTTAGTCTGGACTGTCTTGTAAGTCCCATTTGTCTGAGGAGCTGTGGAAAATCAAGTTAAAAGAGATGTGGAAATATTTTTATTTTTCTTAGAAAAAGCAATTTAAGGAAACCCAACATTTGAAAATAAAAATTTAGGAAAATTGGGGGGAGGGCAGTGAGGTGATTTTTTCACATGTTAATAAGGTTCTCTCTTTGTTGTCCTAAAGAGTTTACTTCTAGGTTCCTTGAAAAAGGAAAGTCTCTTTGTGAGGGGTTTTTACCCACTTAAAAAAGTATTGATATTTTTGTTCTTACATCATCTTTATTTTGAAATGTATTCTCTATCCCTACCCTACCACTAAGAGCTATCCCTTATTATAAAGAATTTAAAAAGGGGGAGAGGGGTTCAGTAAACTAACCAACACATCATTCAAGTCTGGCACATAGTAGGTGCTAAACATATGCTTACTGAATAATCATTTTGCAATATATGCAATGTTACATCCCATCCTCTACCCCTTCAATAAAGGGGAAGAGGTACAATCTCATATTTCTTCTTTGGGGCTAAGCTTAGTCACTAAAAGTTTGGGTGTCTCAGTGGTTGAAAGCCAGGCCTTGAGAGGGGAGGTCCTGGGTTCAAATCTGACCTCAGATACTTCCTAGCTGTGTGAATCTGGACAAGTCACTTCATCCTATTGCCTAGCCCTTACTGCTCTTTTGCCTTAGTGCCAATACACAATATTGATTCTAAGGTAAGGGTTTAAAAAAAGATTCACTGAATTCAATTTTAATTTTGGGGGGGTTCTTTTGAATTAAATTGTCATAATTGTTGTGTATATTATTTTCCTAGTTCTGCTTATATTACTATGCATCCATTTGTAAAGGTCTTTCCATGATTATCTGGATTCTTTAGTTTTGTCATTTTGTCCAGTGCAATAACCCTTGAGTTTTTATAAGGAAATTTGATTGCTAAAATTTCAATTCTCACAGAACTACTCCAATGTACAATTGTTGTAAGAATTAAGGTATTACAGTCTTGTCATCTTAGACTCATAGGCTCTTAGGGCTGAAAGGGGCCTTAGAGTTCTTGTAGACCAAGGATTCTTAATCTGAGATCCATAGATAGATTGTAACGTAGAGGGTTTATGAACTTGGATGGGAAAACCCCCTGCAATTTAGCATTTTCTTCAGTTATCTGAAAACCTTATCCTGAGATAATATCTCTGAGATGTTTTGATTTGCATTTCACTAATCAATAACGATTTAGAGCATTTTTCTTCATTCAAAAACTGTCTGTATCTTTTTTACCATGGTTCAGTTGGGGAAATGGCTCCTATGAGAAGAGGGCCATAGACTTCAACAGGCTGCCAAAGAAGTTCATGACACAATAAAGGTTAAAAATCCCGATTTAGGCCAAAGCTTGCCTGAAACATGAATGTTTGTGGGGAATGAGGAACAAGATGTAGGGCTAGATCTCTTTGTCATTTCTTTTTTTTTTTAAGTTGAATTTAACTTTTTCATGAATTACATGTAAAAACAGTTTTGAACATTTTCCAAAGAATATTGAATCTTGAATTCTCTCCTTCTCGCCTCTTCTCCCCCACCCCCATCCTCCATCTACCTTGAGATGGTAAGCAATCTCATATAGATTGTACATGTGCAATCATGTAAAACATTTTTCCATATTAATGCTTATTTGAAAGGAAACTCAAATAGAAAAAAGTAAAGTGAAAAAAGTTTCCTTTGTTACCATTTCTTTTAAAGAAAAAATATGCAGTGATGTACTCAATTTGTTAATGATTTTTTAAAAGTTCATTTTGCTGAGCTGGTCCCTTTCTCTCTCTCTTTCTCTGTCTGTCTCAATCTCTCTCCTCTCCTCTCTCTTGTCTCTGTCTGTCTCTCTGTCTCCTCTGTCTCCTCTCTCTCTCTCTCTCTCTCTCTCTCTCTCTCTCTCTCTCTCTCTCTCTCTCTCTCTCTCTCTCTCTCTCTGTGTGTGTGTGTGTGTGTGTGTCTATGTCTCTGTTTCTCTCTCTTTCTCTATCTGTCTATGTCTCTGTCTTTCTCTGTCTCCCTCTTCCTTCCTCCCCTCCTCCCTCAGCTTTTCTTTGGGTAGGCAAGGTATATACTTGGAATGAAGATTTTTTCTTAAGGGGATTTGAGGAAAACTAAGGCCCTTACCTCCCCATATCTTAGTCTATTAAAATTCCGAAGAAAACATTTCCTCCCTTTTTTGTACCTTAAAAAATTGGACCTCTTCCCCGCCCCCAGCCAATTGAACTTCTTCTTCCAAGAATTATAGAATTTAGGACTAGAAATGACCTCAGAACTGATGGAGTCCAATGCTTTCAATTTACAGGTGAGGAAATGGATGCTGAGAGGAGTTAAAGCACTTATCTAACCAAGGTCACACAGGCAATCTGCCTGCAAAACCAGTGGTCTTTCTACCATGCCATACTGCTTCTTATGTGGCACATCCTAGATTCAGTTTCTGATACTTTACATGCCATCTCTACTCAATGCTCTTTACTACTTTCCCCCAGTGCCTAGATTGAAGTGTCAACAGATTGGCCTTATGTCAAACCTAAATCCAAATGGACCTAGGAGAATTAACCTTTTGTTAAAATAGGAAAATCAGGATGTAGACCTGTGTTTAGAGGAAATGCAAACTGAGTTTTCAATATTTTGAGTTTGAGGGATCAGTGATACCTTCAAATAGGCATTTTGGAGTTATTTTAAAAATTCTAGATTTTGGACCCAAAACCTTGCATTCAAAATCATTTTGGTTGTTGTTCATTCATTTCAGGTTTATCTCTTTGTGACCTTGTTTTGGAGTTTTCTTGCAAAGATTCTAGAGTAGTTTGCCATTTCCTTCTCCAATTCATTTTCCAGATGAGGAAACTGAGGCAAAGTTAAGTGGCATGTCCAGGGTCACACAACTAGTGTCTGAGATCATATTTGAACTCAAGTCTTCCTGACTCTAGTCACTCCCTCCTCTGAGCCACCTAGCTGCTCAAATCTTACCTGTGCTATTAACTTCTTGTGTGACCTTGAGCAAGCCACTTCTGGACCTTAATTACTCCTCCTAAAATATGAAACAACTGGACTAGTTATCCTTCTTTCCTTCCATATTTATCTTATAAATTTCTATTGAAACTTCTTCCTCATGCTTCTTTCTTTCCTTCCCTACTTCTCTCCCCACCCCAACTGTTTCATTGTAAGTACCCCCATGCCCCAAACAAAATTATGTGCAGGAATTGTGTACTAGTGGGAGACTCAGGAACAGTTATTGGGCACATAAAGATGTCGGTAATAGTGTCAGGGTGGAAGCAGGGTAAGGCACGGGTTTCCAGATGGGGCCCAGGTGTCCTTAGATCAGACCCCTGTTTTTCTGTAGTTGCACCACCAAAATTCTTTTATTAATATTCTTATTAATATTTTTTTTGGATCACACTGCAGTCTCTCCCAAAACTCTTCCACTGTCTAATTGATAAAACAGCCCTGGTCCAGGGGAACCACAGGTTCCCTGAGCTCCAGAGGAGAAAACCCCATCTAATCCAGTTTCTAATACCTGAGGCCACATGAGGCCTCAAGCAAATAATTTTCTTTTGCTCACCCAGCTTTCCCATTTGTGACAAAATAAGAGGCCTTGTGGTGGGAATTGATTTCCATCTGTAAGATATTGTGAAGGTGGGACATGCTGAATAAATGCTAAAAAATGCTTCATTGCTAAGAGAAGTCAGATTGCAGGGAGGTATGGGATCATTTTTGGATGGTGTCTGGCGTATTCCTGCTTTTTAGAGTAAGCCAATGATAGCCTTTGAGTTACAAAATTATAGATTCATAAATTATTAAAGAGAGAAGGGACTTTAGAGATAATGCCCTCATTTTACATGGAAGGGAAATGAGACCCAGAGAAAAAAGATAACTTGCCCATTTTCTCAGAGGAAGTGGCCAAAAATTGGATTAGAACTTAGATCAGTTTCATGATTCTCAGTCCAATGCTACATGTCACACAGGGAAATGGACCAAGTGACTTCTTAAGGTCCCTCTTAACTCACAGATGTGCTATAAATTAGTCAGCCAACACACAAGGCCCTAACAGGCTTGGGTTCATGAGGAGGGAGAATTTTTTTATTACCATATGCTGTGTAGCTTGAGCCCCTATCCCAGTATGAAACTAGGGATTTTGAATTTAACCTAGGACAAAAAATTTACTCATTACTGTGCTAACAGAAATCTAGGCAAATGAAAGCATAGGAATAGCAAAAGTATTTAATTGAAATGAAAGAGAAAATGAAAAAAAGTTAGAAATATCCCAACAGTGATTGTCCAATTAGAGACATCCTTCTTCCTTGGCAAATCTTGAGAGAAAGCTTTCTCTTCTTCTTTCCACCTGCAAATTGGAGAAAATAATATAATGTTTTGTCAGTAACAAACCCTGATACTTAGGTCATTGTTGTTTACTTGTTTCAGTCACGTCTAACTCTTCATGACCCAGTTTGAGGTTTTCTTGTCAAAGATATAGGAGTGGTTAGCCATTTCCTTCTCTGGATCATTTTCCAGATGAGGAAATTGAGGCAAACAGGGTTAAGTGACTTGCCCAAGGTCACATAGCTAGTAAGTGTCTGAAGTCAAATTTGAACTCAGAAAGATAAATATTCCTTATTCTAGTTCCAGTGCTCTATCTGCTGTGCCACCTAGATGATAATTAAATTGGCTATCATTCCCTATCAACTGACACCATATCAATGTCTGCAGGTCTCCTCTCTGACCTGCTCATATATGGCAGTTTGACCATTCCAGTCATAATTCTCTGTTGTTCATAATTTGGTCAGAGGCATAATTTCTTTCTAGTCAGTCTTTGGATTTAGTAAATTTCATGAAATTGGACTTATTTTTTCAAGTAATTAATTAATTAATTTAGAATATTTTTCCATGGTTCTTTCCCTTTCCTTCTTCCCTCCCCTCTCCCATTGCCAACAAGCAATTGCACGGGGTTTTACACGTATCATTGATCAAAAATATCCTTGATTTTCATTCATCTTTCTCTACTTCTAAACAGAGTTTGGGAGCCAGTGCTTAAGGGCTCAAGAGAGCTGATCATTAAATTTTCAGTGTTAGAATTCATAATTTGGAAATTAGCAAACTCTACAAATCAGGCTTGATTTATTGTTTTGCTAATTGTCTGGTTCAAGAAAATGATAAAGAAAATGTTAATAATATAGATTGAACTTAAATATAGATATATACGCATACCCCAGTTCCCCACTGATTGTTAAATACTTACCAGCTCATTTCTAATTCTGATGACATCCCATTATGCTCAGCATATTTTCCTGCAGGAATATAAAACTTCAATGCCCTTCTATCAGGCTCAACTTTCAAGACTTGGAGCATCATGGTTAATGTAGTTGTGGTTGCTGATGGTACAAGAATGTACCTACTACATAATGCTCTGAGTAGTACAAAGCTTCCTCTTATCTAGTCTCTATGATAGTTATGTTTAACTATAGGCAGCAGAAGTTGTTTCCAGATCACATTAGCTTACATGAATAGTCATAGTAAGCAGTCATTTGGAAACCTTAATTTGAGAGTCACCAAAACATCCCCTCAGACACAAGTTTTGTGACCTACGTGAGTCACTTAACCCTGTTTGCCTCAGTTTCCTCATCTACAAAAGTTGGAGAAGGAAATGGAAAATCACTTTAGTTTCTTTGCCAAGAAACATCAAATGGGGTCTCAGAGTCGGACACAACCAAAATGACAGAACAATAACAGCGACAACAACAAATTCATTCTCCCACAAGCCTTCCACTAGTCTGAAATTCCCACTCTCAAGCAAATAACTCCACCGGGGTTAAGGTATCATCTTAATCCAGATATTCCCTTTGAAAATGCAAATACCATTTTAGAATTGTTGACATATTAACTTATCTTCAGCTATTTACATCTTAAGAATTCATCATCAGCTTTCCTTCTTTTTCCTGAATTCACCAGTGTCATAGTTGAGTAAATGGGGGCCCAGAACAGAGAAGTTTTCATCTGAGAGCAGGAAAAGACAGGAAGTTGTAAAAGATTTGAACTGTGAAAAGTCACAGAAGGAGGGCAATTGCTTTAGAGTGTGGCTACTGGTTAACATAGCAATTGCCCAGAGAAACCTTGGAATTCTCTCACCTGCTAGAGCAGAGAGGGATTTATTACAATGACAACTGAGTTGTAGATTTACCAGACAAGGTTTCTAAATCTGGTTATCAAACAGAATCTTTTATTTTGTGGGTCTTTGCCTCAAAAGACACTACCTTTATGCCAGAAGGGAACTGAGGCTGGGTTCCCCTGGACTAAACCTATCATTATTAACTCTTCACAGCAGTATTTCCTGGCCCCTAGTGATTGGCTCTGGGCACCCTGTCACCCCCCAAATACAATGAAGCAATGCATTAGTGACTAGACCCAGATGTTTTTCCTACTTTCATGCCCCTGTCCCTCCCTACCCACTTCCTCCTGCCCCCAACCCTCAGTTCTGGGATGTAAGAATAGAACAGTGTGGGAAACAGCCTTAGAGAGACTTGGATTCTAGCACCAGCTCTGCCACTAATTAGTTGGGTCTCAGTTTCCTTTTTATGTTTTAGGAGGGGATTTGGACTAAATGATTTTTAAGTTTCCTTCCATCCTTAATATCCTGCCTTCATGACCATGCCTGGAAATTAGCACATGATATCTCCCACATTGATGATTGAAAGGACCTTGTTGGATTTGGGATCTTTTTTTTCAACTTTGGCTGTGATTATGATTCTTAGTCTTTACTATCCCTGGTTTCCTATGCCTGATTATGTGTCTGCTTTCACTGCAGGTAATTTTCTTCATCTACAGGGAAATGAGTTTTCCATTATTAACCTTGAATTCAGGCCATAAAGTAGAAGAAAGGGGATACACGTGCAACCATTTAACCTTCACAGTCACTAAAGACATCCTGCCCTTGATGTCTTAGAGTCTATGGGGAAAGAAAAAGCAATTAAAACAACCCAACAACCCAGGTTGAATCAAGGGAGACTCTTGGCAAATAAGAGGGGACCTTAGTAAAGGAAAAGGAAATAATGAAAAGAGAGAATGGATCCATTTTTGATCACAGCTTAGAGTGACTTTTAACCATGCCTGTCAACAGAGGTCAGTGGCCATTTATTTATTATACTGGACCCTGGTCCCTGATCTCTCCTCTGTCCCACATTTGTCCTAGCCCCAACATTGTTGTGGCATGATGAGATTATCTTTCTATCTATTCAGTGATGACTGTGCCCTTCTAGGATAAGTTCCAGCTCACCTTTTCAGGCTTAGTATGCATTATTCCTTTTCATGTACATTATACAATAAAATTGGTCACTTTGCTTTTCCTTATATATAATTTTCCATCTCCCATCTCTGCACTTTATAGAGTTTGTCTCTTTACATTTGGAATTTGCTCATTCTTCACCTCTACCTTATAGAATTTCTAATTTTGTTAAAATCTCAGCCCAAATGTGACCTTCTACACAAGGATGTGCTGGTTAATGTTTAACAACCTGTTCTTTGAAAAACAAACTAACCAAGACACAATTTTAGTTTAAATTACATTATTAACATTTTCTCTATCACTTTCTTTTTTAAAAATATACTTATTTATTTATTTGTAACCTTTCTTTTTTTAATTGAGTTACAAATTATCTCCCCTACTCCTGCCTCTGAGAAAGCAAGAAATTGATATTGTTTCATTACTTTCTTAAGTCTAGAGCTGATAAATAATATTTTGGCTCAGTAATATTTATTTTTTCTTAATTACATGCAAACACAATTTTTAAACATTTGTTTTCCAATGTTTTGCATTCTGCAATCTCCCTTCCCTTTCTTCCTCCTTCTCTGAGAGGATAAGTCACTTCATTGCTCCCAAGTATAGTGATGTCTTAGGCCTATGAAGATAGACTGCTCCCTTAAAATTCCTTCCCTATTTACTGATAAGTAGATGCAACTTCATTACTAGGAAAGGTGTTTTTGTTCTATAATCAGACATTTTTGTTGTAAATTCCTTGTAAGTTGGAACAGAAGGACTTAATCATATTTTGTCCTTTCATGAGAGTAAATTATGATGGAGAGGAGTCAGAATAATAGAGAATGGTGGAAAGGGGTAAAGAGGGAGAGAGAGGACCCAGAATGGGGAGGTTGGTGTTAATCTTCACCCCCTGCTGAAGTCACTGCCCTAGGGCTATAAAACAACTTGAGTGTGTCATGATATAAGTACTTGGCATAAGTATATTCATCACTCAACATATGATCCAATAAGGAATGGGTTGGCACAAGCTCGAAAACCATATTAGTTCTGTTGATTCTCATATTCTTTGGAAAAGAAGCCTTCACTCTCTCCTCTCCATTTCCTGGGCTTATGAAATGGTATTCTTTCCCCTTACTTTGCCCCCTTGCTCCACTTGATGCCCACCATAAAGTTAATTCCTCCCCAGAGTCCTTAAGATTATTATAAATAATGATAATGGCTAACATTTATATTGTACTTGTAGGTATGCAAAATGTTTTACATATATACATACATACATCTCATTATTATTACAATCTATGGGGTCAACTGGATGTTCAGGGAGGACTCGCACCTCTGGTCTAAAGGCTTGCTATGTCCTTCTCAGAGTTTCTCATTCACCTTTGTTCCCCTTCACTCAACTCTTAACCTGTGACTCCAAGAATCTGTAGCATGCATAGCAGTCATATACCCTGTAAAACCATCTTAACAGGTGTGCCAAACCAGGTTAAAGGTAACTGATGGACATCAAATCCATGAGTTGGAGGAATGTCTACCCCAAGCATGTGAAAACTTTCCCCTGTGGAATGGATGGATTTGTTCTAATGCCCCTGAAGGCAGCTGAAGCAGGCACTGGGAAGGACTTAGAGCTCGGTCAGACATTGAAGATGCCAACATCATCCACTATATTCCTAAGTCATCACAGACCCTCTTGACTTTTGTCCTGCCAATGGATTTCAATGGCTGGAAGAGAGAGTGTGGCTGATGGTTTTGTGAAACTTTGCCTCTCTTATATCCAGTTCACAGGGAAGTCAAAAGGCATCAGCAGCACTGACACTGATCCTCATCAACAATGAGGGATGAATGACAACACTTGCATTTTAAATATTTCCCATGGAAAATGTTGTTTATTTGATAGTTTTCAATGGGAAGACATGGTATTTCTATATTCTTAATTTGTTATCAAATAAAGGATATCAATAGCCAAAAAAAGATTATAGATTTAGAATTAAAAGAGATCTCAGAGGCTTGTCTGATACAGCTCTCTTATTGTCTTAGCTGCTTTGTTACCCTGGAACATTCTTATGCTTCAGAAACCTTCTTTTCCCATTAGAAAACTTCACATTTCTCATTCTTTTTGCTTGTTATTTGCTTAGCACAATTTCTAGCACATTTGTTGTTGATGTTCAGTTGTTTCACCTGTGTCCAACTCTCTGTGACCCCATTTGGACCTTCCTTGGCAAATATACTGGAGTAGTTTGCCATTTTCTTCTTCAGTTCACTTTATAGATAAGGAAACTGAGGCTGACAGGGTTAAGTGACTTGCCCTGAGTAATATAGCTAATAAATGTCTAAGACCTGATTTAAGCTCAGGAAGATGAATCTTCTGGATTCCAGGGTTGGTATCTATTCACTGCACCATCTAGTTGCCAACATTATCTTAAAGGTACTCTGTGTTCTATCCACTGTGCCACCTAGATGTTTTAATGCATGCTATCATTTTATAAATGAGAAAACTGAGTCATAAAATAATTGATTTCCCCTGGTCATTCAGTTATCAAGTGCTAAAGTTGGGCTTTGGACTCAAGTTTTCTTCACTACAAGTCCAGTACCTTCTCTACTATACCATACTACTTTCATCAACAGCTTGACTTTGCCTCTCACCAGTCAGATTAAAATGGAAAATTTTGGTAATGAAAAGTGAATGCTAGATTGGCATCAGAGAAAGCACTTATTTTGTGTCCTCCCACTAGATGATTGAGCATACATTTGACCTTCAAGGAAATTAGTGACCATTTCATTCAGGAACCTCACTGCACAGATAAGAAAAGAAAACGAGAACCAGGAAAGACAAAGAGATTTTCTTGAGATCACAATGGTTATAAGAAACTGAGTCAAGATTCAAATCTGAGTCTTCTTAGATTCTCAAGCACCACAATTTTCTCCCAAGAATTCCTTTAAAGAAGAGTAAAGGCTATAGACCAGTGATGGCAAATCTATGGCATGTCAAAGATGGCATGCAGAGTGCTGTCTGTGGGCATGTGGCCACCTCCCCCAACTTTATTATTAGAAAGGCAGAGGGATTTGGGTGGAGCTGCTCCCCTTCCCCTTTCCACGTCCCCCATCCCTCTGCTTGCAGACCAATGGGAGAACACAGGGGGTAAGGTGGGCATCTCACAGGTGGCAGAGCTGGAGGGGAGTAGTGCTTGGGTCATTCATCTCCCTGTCTCTATATTTGCTGAGGATATCACTCACTTCCCCCACCCTCTGTCCAGCAGCCCAATGGGAATACTTCATCTCTCCCTTATATGGAAAAAGGGGGTGGGGCATACCCAGCATGTGGGGGGTGGGGCATGGCACTCAGTCTCTGGGGAGAAGTATGCACAGGACTTGGTCTGGGGGTGGAGTGGAGGCAGGACCTGGTACTCCATCTCTAAAAAATTCACCATCACTGCTATAGACAGTAAACATTGGTTGTCAGGAAGCAGAGACATTTATTGTATAATGTTCATCATGCTAGAGAATTCATTTAAGCTAAAATATACAAAGCACTTTTACTAGGATCATCCAATGGGACATAGAAACACTTTTGTTTTAAGAGACCTGTCTGTATAATGGTATTTACTGATAGGATACATTATTGCTATTTTATAATGAAAGCTAGGTGGCACAATGGATAGAGTATCTTTGTCTGGAGTCAGGCAGATTTTTTCCTTAGTTCAAATCTGGCTTAAGACACTAGCTCTGTAACTGGATAAATCATTTAACTTTGTTTGCCTCAGTTTGCTGATATGAAAAAGGAGCTGGAGAAGGAAATGGCAAACCACTCCAGTACCTCTGCCAAGAAAACCCCAAATGGGGCTACAAAAAATCAGTCATGACTACTGCCATGACTGAAAAACAACAACAAATTTACTAATAGAATATTCATAGCATTTGGTAACCTAGTCACTATGGCAATCAACAACAGAAAAGTATTTGCAATGATCAAATGAAGAGAGAGACAGACAGAGAGACAGAGACGGAGGGACAGAAAGAGAAAAACATAGATTGATTTCTCTGAAGAAAAGGGATAGTAGAGAGAGAGAAAGGCTTCGAAAATGAATCAAGAGAGTTAAAGTTCAGCCTGGGTTCTATTTCTCAAAAGCTATGGACCTTGGGCAGAATCACCTAAGCTTGCCAAGTCTCATTTTCCTCATTTGTAATATGGGGCTAATAGAACTTGCATGAACTAATTCCCAGGGCTTTGATAAGGAAAGGACTTTGCAAAGCTTGAAGCTCTATGGAAATCACAATTATTGTTATGACCAACATCATAAAGTAATCATAAAGATTAAATGAGATGTATTATATATATATATAAATGAGTACATGGACGGGCTTTTTTACCATAAAGTAGGAAAAGGGATAAGACTTGAGATTTCAGTGGTATTGGTTTAGCCTTTTGATATGGGACTCTCTCTCCACTGATGGAGATAAACCCTGACCTGCATGAGGGTTGGGGTGCAGTTAATGGGGGTGGAAAAGCTTGACTCTTGAGGGTTGCTTCAGGTTGAAATACTTCCATGTCTCTAGTTGGTTTGAGCACTTCTAACTTCTAGCCTAGAAAGAAAATAAATGACTTTAATCCTACTTTAGGTTGATGAAGGAAAAGATTCTGGAAAGCCATGGATAAAGTAGTCAATCTCCATCCGTCATGTCCATAACCTCAGCTTGTAACACTAGAGACTTTGGAATATTTCCTCTTCGGTGAGATCCAGGATCCCCACTCTTGTCTGAGCTGAGTTATCATACTCCCAATGGGAGAGTTCCTTCACTTTGTGTGTCTGGTATATATTCTCACATGTAGAGCTTTGATTTTCCTTTCTTGCTATCAAATTGGATAATTTTTTTTGGCTAATTGCTATATGTGTATTAATTGTGGAATAGTGATTTGGTGGGAAAGGGGTCAAACTTTAGATATAAAAGGGGTTCTCCATTTTCTCCAATAATGAGTGGGGATCAGAAACTAGACTAAACCTGAAAACCCTAGACTAATAATGCTCAAGGAAGCAAATATAATTCTAGACCATTATTCCTTCTCTCTGAGGAGAGCAGAGAGACCAAGTTTCCAGCCCCAATCTCTTGCTTCCCCTCCTGGCTAGAATGAAATTCTCCCTCAAAGGAAAAGAGGTTAAAGCTACCTATTCTGCCTCCCTTCAAGCATACAAGTATACTCCCAAAGCCAGGAATGGAAAATGACCCTCACAACACATGGATCTTGCCACATATGGAATTCTTAGGTGAAGAAATACTTTTTTTTTCTAATGTAAGTTGTCACTTTGTCAACAACTTCTAGTCTTAGAGAGCTGCCTGGATCCCTAAGGAGAAAAATGACTGGCCCAGGGTCACAGAGCCAGTATGTGTCAGAGACCAGATTCAATCCAAGTCTTCTTGGCTTTAAGGCTGGCTCTTTCAGTCCACCACACTGACTGAAATGATGGTGTTGCCCTCAGAAGAAATAGGAAAGTTAGGAGAAGAGGAGGATTCTGGGAGAGACATAATGAGTTTTGTTTAGGACATGTTGAGTTGAGTTTGAGATGGTCATGGAATATTTACATAGAGATATAATAGACAACTGGGGATGTTGGCTAGTATCTGAAATGAGGGCTATATATAGCCATTTTGGAATTATTGGTATAGCGATAGTGAGATCACAAGACAGTATTGAAAAAGAAAAGAGAGGGACCAGGATAAAGCTCAAGGGTACACTACACCCATAAATAGAGGGAAGGATATGCTTGATGATCCAGTAAAGGATCTGAGAAGGACTGTTTAGACAACAAAAAGGAAGACTGAAATAGAGGAGAGTCATAAATAATTAAGAAGGAAACAGTATGAAGAACTATCAAAAACATCAAAAGCTGCAGAGAGGTTAAGAAGAATGAAAATTAAGCAAAAGGCTTTGGATTGAGCAAAAAGTGAATCACTGGGGACCCTGGAGAAAGTGACATCTGTTATGTGGGTGTGACTGAAAGTAAGGAGTTGAGGAGCATGTGAGAAGTGAAGAAATAGAGGCAAAGATTACAACAATTTTTTTCCTAGGAATTTATTTGTGATAAGGAGAAGAGACATAAGATGATAGCTTGAGTGGATAGTAAATTACAATTTGTGTTTTTTTTTTTAAATGATAGAAGAAACCTGGATATGTTTGTAGGCAACAAGTGAAGAAGCTAATAGATCAGGAGGGATCGTTTTAAAATGCTAATATTTAGGTGGACTAAGTTGAACCCAAACTAGATAGAAATTAGTTTTAAGAGCTAATATGGGGGCAAATAGGTGGCTAAATGTTTAGGGAGCCAGTCCTGGAGACAAGAGTTCTTGCATTCAGATTTGACCCCTGACACTTCCTAGCCGTATGACACTGAGCAAGTTATTTAATTCTGATTACCTAGCCCTTAACACCCTACTGCCTTGGAACCAATACTTAGTGTTGATTTTAAGACAGAAGACAAGTTTGTTTTTTTTTTAAGAGTTAATATGCCACATTTTAGTAGTACACATTGGTGCCACTAATAATCAGTGTTAACGTAGAACAAGGTAGTCTGGAAAAAAGCATTGATCTAGCAGTTGTGGGGTTAAATACAGAAACAAAAACAAATCCAACAAAAACAAACCACTGGACATTACACATAGACAGCCTAATATCCTTTGAGCCTACTATAGTTAGAAGCACATTGGACTTTTCTTAGGCAAGCATTCCTGAGAGAGTGAAAAGAAATAAATAAGGCCCTAGGACCCAGTTTATATATATAAATACAATACAATATATATATAAATAAATACAATAAAAATATCATATATGTATATATGATATTTTTATTGTAAACTTTATTTTTTAATCTATTTTTCCAATAGCTAAGTCTATGCTGTTGTTAATTTTTTAAAATGAAAATTCAAAGTACCAATACCTCAATTTTTTTTTTACCTTTACCTTCCATCTTAGAATCAATACAGGTTATTGGTTCTAAGGCAGAAGAGTGATAAGGGCTAGGCAATGGGGATTAAGTGACTTGCCCAGGGTCACACAGCTGGGAAGGTCAGATTTGAACCCAGGACCTCCCATCTCTGCACCTGACTCTCAATCCACTGAGCCACCCAGCTGCCCCCCTCAAATTTTTTAGTATTAATATTGGTACCATATTTATAACACATATAAATACTGTCCCCAAGTGATAACCCCAAAGACCTTGAAATTCTTCATTTCCAAAACTATGCTTGCTATTCTCTAAAGAACTAAATACAGATTCATAACACAAAAATGCAAAATCAAAAGAATCTCCCCATCTTATTCATTTATGACGTGTCTGGTCAAAGTCTGTATGTTTTACCAGGTAATAGGGAAAATATAATAAAGCATTTGGGGAAAATATTTATATATCTTTTTTTAAAAAGGAAAAGAAATTTATTATGTGGTTGCCTGCCAAAATCACCTATTATAAAATAAGCATATTCTTGTAAAAAGCATATAATAATCTCTTTCAAGGCAATAGAAGCATACCAGGAAGCTTCCAAAGGAAGACCAAAGAAGGACCACCCGTGAATTGGTTTTTTGTTTGTCTGTTTTTTTTTTAAAGACATTTCTTTTATTCTGTTGGACTAAGCTAAGGAGTTTGTACTTATTATATCTGATCCCAGAGGCAACAGGGATCTATTGGCAATTCTTGAGCTTGGAAGTACTATGGTCAGATATGTGATGGAAGTCATACTCACAGATAAACCATCATTGATGATCAGTCAGTCACCCCATACTGTAATTGCAACTCTTGCACATTTGGCTACCACAGTCAAGAATCCAAGACTAAAAGTGTTTCCCTTCAATGGAATGCAGTGTTGATGCAAGAAGCATATGCCACAACTATTTTTCTTCTGCCAAGTTGAGGTCAGTGTTACAAGTGAGAGATGCCATGGTATTTGACTTGGAAAATAGGATTAAAATTGAGTTTATATGTTCATCTTGAAAATTTCTTTTAAGTAAATCTAGACTTGTTATCTGGGACTCACTGTTGGAATGGCAGCTTGTTTGAATGTGGAAAAAAGTGCTGCTCCCATGTTGGAAATTCTATGTGTTTGCTTTTGGAGGCTTTGTATTTTGAAGTCTCACAGACAACAGTTGACTTTACTTTAAAGATCTTCATTATTTTAAGGGTTGTTCAGAGTAAGTTCACAGAGTAAGATTTTGTGGCTGCCTTTTATAAATCATTTGTGCCTTCTCTAAAAATCCTACTTCAATAATACTTAAAACTGGAAGGAAACTTAATGTAGAGGCTATCTATTCCAATTCCTTCATTTACATATGAGGAAACAGGAGTATAGAGTAGTGAGTAGCATATCCTCTCTTTGAACCTAGGTCTTGTGATTTAAAATCCAATATTCTTTATCCAAAATAAGATACTTTTATATTTTCTTTCTTATTGCTTTTCTCTTCCCTCCCTCCCTCCCCTCACCTTCTCATGTTGTTTAGGACTGTAACTACTTATTTATGGACTACAGAAGATGCTTAGAAAGATGGGGAGATTTGCCTAACAGGATGCTAGCGTTGATGAACCCCAGGGTAATCCAGGACTATCATGACAGTGCCCAATTTGTTAATCTGTACCAACAGGGACATCCTGGGGTCAAGGGTCAAGTGAGAAATCAGGAGATTTAGCCTATTTTATTACTCTTTCCTGGCATCAAGGGCAGCAGCTCCCTCCCCCTAATTTCCCCTGTTTTGTTCCCACAGGCTCCATAACTCCTCCTTCTTTCTCCCCTGCTTCCCTCATTAACATACTTCTAGTCAATCAGTAAAGACAGAGGAAGTGTGGTGTCATAGCTGGGATGCTGACCTGAGGGACAGTAGTACTAAATTTTGTGCTGATGTCTAGCCTTACTCAAATGTCTCTGCCTCTGCCAGCCTCAGTTTCTTCATCTGTCAAGATGAGAGTATATTATGGCACCTTTCAGCTCTAACCTTAGGATAAATCTATGAAATAATTTCATTTCACTAGGATTCATACTGTTCTCATTTATAATTTTTTTCTGGTTAACTTTACACAATTTTTTCCCTGTTTCCATATTAGCATCCTTCTCTCTCTTCTCACCCCCCCCAACTCCCCCATCCCCCAGCTTCCCTGGGAAATAGCGGGCCTGGCACAATCTGATTATCTTGTGGCATACACCTTTTTCAAGTTCCCGAACCTTTGTTATGACTTTGGTTTACATCACTTGTTGGAAAACACTCCGAAGCATAGAAAAACTATTAAATTGTTACAGTATTGGATGCCAACACACAGGGCTATTACTCTAATTCATCCCCCAGATCAAAGCCCACACAAGCAGTTCTCCAGCCGGGAGCTATTTTCCCTTAGCTTTCCTGCTTGACAGTAGGCTCCCGGATTCTCTGTTCTGTCTTCTTTGAACATATAGCTTTTCCTTTAGTCACGGAAACACAATTTATGTCTATTATACTGTATTACAGATTATATCTCGGGAGATGGGCATTATTGGATGGAATGTCTGCAGACTGTAAGTGGTGTGTGTGTGTGTGTGTGTGTGTGTTTCCTTAGCCAAATGGGGGGAAGGGAGAGGCTAAAGAGCGTTGGAGGAGAAGGGGATAGAGCGGGGGTATTTGAGGGGAGTGGATCCTAAAACTTGGATTTGCAAAAGTCACCCTTGAAACATCATTTATGAACATCGTGCTGTTTGCTTTTGTCACACTGTGCATGGAGATGGCCAGAAAAAGAAGGGAAGAAAAGAAAAGGGAAAGAAAGCAAGCCTGGCCCCTCTCCACCTCTACATCAGACCACCCAGGGCTCTTGAGTATGGCTACTGGCTGTACAAGCTAGGGGGTTCAAAGGTTCATGAGAGAAGTAACCAATTTAATCAGTTATTAGCTGCCTCCCTTATAACCAGATTGGACACACACGCACACACAAAGTGTGTGTCGGGGGGAGGGGGGTGTTGGGAGGGAGAGGGCGCAAGAAATATCCCTACAGTCTCTGTCTGGGATTCAAGAATTACAAAAACAACCTCCACCCCTGGACTGGAAGAGTATGTGAGTGGAAGAGGGAGAGGGTGAGGGCGGAGGAGGAGAAGAAGGAGGAGGAGGAGGGGGGGGGGGAGAAAAGAGGAGGGGGGTAGGAGAGGGACGAGGCGCTAAGGGAGAACCCCACACCAGCTCTTGCACCCTGCCGGAGCTGAGCAGAGCCCGGCTGTGAGAAAGATGTTCGATAACACGCAGTATCCCTACAACTGTTTCAACTACGATGGTGATGATTACCCCGCCTGCAGCTCCGATGAGGAGAAGAAACTCAGTCGCCCAGCTTACAGGTAGCTGAGAAGTTTCCGTCGAAGCCTTCCTCTCTGGGGCAAGGTGGTATTAATGATGTAGGGGAGGGGAGGCAGCGAGGACAGGGGATCCCCCCCCCCAAGTCCGGTACTGGTCTGGGTCCAGGAAGTTGCTAGTGGGATCCTAGGGCAGGGAGTGCTCAGAAAACCTCAGCTGGTAGAGAGTTGGAGAAAAGAACTGGTGCTCCCCAGGCATTGGCAGTAGGTGGTGGGGGGTCGCCAAGGGATCCGGGCAAGAGAGCAGGCTGGACGCGCCAGGGTCCCCGAAGGCGAACATTTGCACTTGGCGGAGACTAGGGAACCCTGAATAGCGTCTGGGTGACTCAGTGGAAAAATGCATCCTGCAGCTTCCCTGAAACACCTTCCCTGGCTAAGTGAGGGGTCTCAGCTGGTAGAGTGGAGGAGACTTTTTGTGGGGCTGGTCCTCCACCAAACCCTATGGTAACACAGCTCTCCAGGAAAGCAAAGAGGAGCCCCTTTGGCTACTGAGTGCTTGATTCCTAAGGAAGTGGCTTAACCCTGAGTTTCTTTTCCAGCTACATTGCCTTGATTGCAATGGCCATCCAGCAAAGCCCTACCAATAGAGTGACGCTGTCTGGCATTTATGACTTTATAATGAAGAAATTCCCTTACTACAGATCAAACCAAAGAGCCTGGCAAAACTCCATTAGGCATAACCTCTCCCTAAACAGTTGTTTTGTAAAGGTAAGAAAATTAATCACCGTCTCTTCATATAGGCCAGTTATTCAGCAGCAGCAGCCCTGAGATGACTTTCTATCTAGGAAACATCTGTCTTAAATATTTTTGCTGAAATCCAGAAAAGGGGAGGGGGGTACGCCACACTCTTAAGAAGGCCCTGATTGTGCTCTAGATAATGAAGAGCTCTCTCTCCCTCCCAGCTGTTGAAAAGTTGATGCTCTTCTTGTCTGATTTACATTAATGTATCCCCAAGTTAACCAGAGTTGTTGTTTTTCTTGTTGTTGCTTTACCTAGGAGTTACACAATTTGGGGGGTAGGGGAAGGCATGATTTCAATGACTTGTATGTTTATCCCAATCGTGACTTTAAACGAACACAGATGCAAAGTGCCAGCATCTGCACACCATACCCACTCTGAACTGCCTTTCTCAAAATCCAGGTCCCCAGAATGGAAGGGAACGAGAAGGGAAAGGGAAACTATTGGACTTTCGCTTCAGGATGTGAGTCCATGCTGGATCTTTTTGAAAACGGGAACTATCGGAGGAGGCGGAGGAGGAGAAATATGAAAAAAGAACCTAAATACCAGAACTCAGGTGGGATTATGGAGCCTTCCACAACCGAGCTGCCCATTACAGATTCATGCTCAGAGAGCATCCACCTGAATGAAGGCACGACGAAGAAACAGGAGTTCAGAACCCCTCACCTAGAGCCTTCTCCATTCTATTCAAATGATCTCTCCAATCGGCAGAACCTAAACAATGCCTCCCTTGGAAAATCTGACTCAGAAATTAAATTTAGCATTGATTACATCCTCTCATCTCCCGATCCCTTGCCTGCCTTAAGATCGCCCTTCAATCCCCAAGACAATAAATATCATCTTCTGGAGCCTCAACAAATTAACCTCCAGTTTTGGACAATGTGAGATGCTCAAAAAATGGGGTAATTTTGGTACTGCTCTATAGCACTAGCTTTCAGTTAGTGAGATTGCTGTGCTTCTTTCCCATATCATCTTCTGAAAGAGCACAATCAAGCCAACTTTTCATATAAAAACTGAGCTGTTCAATCAAAACCAAAAGCTGGATTTCAGCCGTTTGTGCTTAATGGTTAATCCACTTGTTGGGGGGGGGGGGTGGCTTTTGATTTCATAAACAATGCAAATGGAAAACTGGCTATTATTCCTTTAAAGATGCTCACCTGTGGAGAAATCTACATCATGGATCAATTCAATTCAGTTCAATTCAACAAAAATGTGCCAGGCATCGTGTTGGGCATTGGGGTTATAAAAACATACTCACACCATATAGATTAACCTGCTGACACCATTTTCCAGCTAAATCCTTAAGAGAGAGAGAGAGAGAGAGAGAGAGAGAGAGAGAGAGAGAGAGAGAGAGACAGACAGACAGACAGACAGACAGACAGACAGACAGATAGACAGACAGACAGAGACAGAGAGAGACAGAGACAGAGACAATATTTGATTCCTTTATTCTAATTCTTAGCTCGTTGCTCCATTCCCTAACAAAATTTATTGATAGCTCTTTTAGTGGCTGGATGAGAGAGTTATATCAACTCTAAACAGTAATATGTGGTAGTAATTTATCCAATGAAAGTTATATCTAGATATTGCTTACTTTGGTTAATATTTGGTGGATGATGTGATAAGATCTGACAGATATGCCCCATCTCATCTGCAAAGAAAGTGTCCTCTTGTATTATTGTGATGGCTTAAGAAATCCCTTGAATTTGTTCTATTTAACGTGGAAGGAGATAAAAGTGGGCTTGGAATTTTAGGCATTGGCTAAATACTGAAATGGAGTTAGTTTTATTCCCTGGCTCAAAATAGTAAATTCATATGAAGTCACTGATCCCTCCTGCTATCAGCCACCAAAGTGATACTGGAAAAATGTCCTTTCCATTTTGGTGAAGTGGGTAATCACAGTCTGGCACAATTACAGATATCCATATTAGGATGGCATGCATCATTTGAAATATAAATGATTTCATTACTGTGAGAAATGAACATTTAGAGAAATATAATCATACACATGAAACTATTTGGCCACTTGGCATTTTAAAAAATCATATATGTCTTTACAGAATTAATTGCTCTCTACAACATAATTTGATTGTTAGCATAGATTATTCTAGAAATGATTTGCAAAGTAGCAACCATAGACTTAAACAGAAATACATTCAGAGATGCTAGTCTTCTCAATATACAATTTTAAAAACAAATTCAGGCTTTAGAAAAGGAACTTAAGGTAAATGAAAGTAGGCAAATTAACAAGGATAAACCAAACCATGTAAAAGATAGACTTAGACATTGTTCAAATTTTGAAATGGGAAGTCTGACATTTCATTAAATTATTCATACTGTATATAGATACTTGACATACTCTTACATATTTTCAGATGAGGAAAGATCGCCAGTGACATTTATAAATATTGTGAAATTGCATGATTTTGTCTTTTCTCGTGTTCAAAATTGTTACGGATGCTTCTACTGTACTGCCTTTCCAGCTCTCTGCCCCCCAAAAAACATCCTGCTGACTTCTTTCTTAGAAAATGATATGGGTTTTCAGAAAGCCCTTCACCTTAGCAAGAATAAGTGCTTTTCCACATTCCATTGGAAAAATTTTTCTCAGAAAAGCAGCAGAATCTATGGAAATCTATTTTAAAAAGGACCAACAAATGGCAAGGATATCACCAAAAGCAAAACAGAACACCACCTGCCTTCCAAGTTTCTAATAATATTTTTCAATAACCATGAGACATTTTCATGTTGTCAGAATGATGATATGTATATGTGTATGTGTGTCTTGTGAGTTTTTTTATGTGTCTGCACTCCAATGTACATATAGCTATATTTATATCTGAGTTGCTGTCTTGCCAAAAACATTATTTTTAATTATGCTATATATAAGCAGGATGGTGACAATGCAATGTAGTCTGTACTGGAAACGAGTATATATGGAGTGTTTGGAAATATATTTTTCTGTTGCCAATGGAGCAAACACAATTTGCTTTATATCCTTTGTGCTCGTAGTTAATTGGCTTCTTTCTCTCTCCAGTGAAAACTAGTTTGGGGTAGAACTCTTGGGCTATGTAAACCCCAGCTATGTAAACATTTGGATACAGTAGGTTCCAGCTGCTTTGAAAGGAGAGAAGTCAGGAAAATGATGAATTTCCAATAGGGATCTGAACTTACTAAAGCTAACAAATTTGTAAACCAGCCAGTCATTCAAGCTGCCTAGTAAGGAAGGTGTGTTGGGGGTTGTCGGAACATGCAGTTGTAGGAATTTGTGTACAGATAGGTGCTAACATTTGTTTTGCAAAGGATATCAATCATGTTTCTAAAAGTGAAGGGACATTTTTCAATTTGCCCAGTGTATTATAGTCTCACCACTTTAGAAAGGTTTCTAGCACTTAAAGTGAATGGCATTTAATATAGAACAACATAACAGGGGTGAGGGCTGGATGTGACCTATTCAAATGTCGCTACCATTACATAGCTATTCCCAATGCAATTATAATTAAATACTTTATGCCTTTCTTGCAAATCTGCTGATCGATCATTGATATTAACATTAATACTGTATTACCCCCGAGCAGATGTCTACCACAAGTGTTATGGATCACCAGGTTTCCATTAACAAAGTTGTGAGGTATTGCCATACACTAGCCAGGGACAAATTTACGTAAATTACCTCATGACAAAGCATCCAGGACTGTGCTAAACCAACGAATGTTATTCCTTCTCTTAGGCCACACTGATTCTAGAATTGATACACCCTTATAGCTTTGTGGGTAAAGTGAATCAAGAAAAGAGATCCTACTTGCGTATCAATGTAACTATATGTTCTCTGCAAAAGCTCCTGGTGTTTGACAAACTGCCATTGTCCTTCATGATGGAAGGGGAAAAAGGTAGCATAATGTAAGCTAATTGGGAATCTTCAAATTATTTCAACATAGCTTTGGAAGATAGGCCACATGATTAGACATATCCACTTAGATAGACATAGACCCTATGGCTTCCCTGGTTTCATGCTCATGGTATATCCTTAACTCTTGTCAGTCACTTTGCAAATGAGACTTGTCGGTACCCAACAACAAAGTATGGAACATTCAGTGCTAACTGTCCCCACTATTAGAGAAACAACATTCAAAGTCAGATCATCAGCATCATCTCTACATAAAGGACAACTCATCATTCCTCATCACCATCACTATTTTCACCAACAGGTGTTGTTTAAACACCTGATATATGCAGGGTTCTCTACTGGGTTCTATGGATTTAAGAGTAAAGTGAAAATGATTATCCTCAGCTACCTGTTCTCATTCATTAGCTTCTGCTAGGTACTATAAATTGGGGAGATACAAGACATGATTCGAAGGTCATTTCCTTCTAGGATCTTATAGTCTAGCTAAGGAAAAACCACAGATACATGGAGAAGATTCTCTACATCTCCCTTCTGATGTTGAATATTAGTTGTATGCACCCATGCTCTCTCCCACAAGTCCCATGGAGTCTCAGAGGCTCACTTGCAAAGGTGAAGAAAGGCAGGTGAGAGTTTGGAACCTACATGCTACTAAATGATTTTAATTTCTTTTACTTCCTGGCCTGAATGGATGGGAATAAACAAAATGTCTGAAGTAGGCAAAGAGAAAGGGAATAATTTCTTACTTGAACATATCCTCTAGATAATTCATTGATTGAAGATTTGCAAAGATTTATGACAAAAGGCTGAGAAACTGTTTGGAAACTGTCTGGGATGCTGTAGATCATTGATGGTGAACTCTTCAGACACTGAGTGGCCAACCTATAATCCTCATACTGCATGTGGGCAACCCCCCACCTCACTCTAGATGGGGGAGAGAGGAAGCACTCCCATTGGGCTGTTGGGCAGAAGAGCAGGTGTTGTGAGAAATGTCCTCAGGTGTGCATGGAGAGGGGGTTGGGGAGAAGCCCTCTTTGGCATACACGCCATAAGTTCAACTAATAGATCATTTGATGAGGGTTGGATTAGATGACTTTTGAGACCTTTCAGGTGCTGAAATTCTGTGTTGGTAAACTTTTGGGGGAACAAATGTGCCTCCAAAGAGAAGTGAATCTATTATCAGTCATTAATACTTTTTGTTCTTGAGTGTTTGAAATAAATTAACAATAGACTTAGTTGCGGGGAGTGGGGGGCTTCAGTGAATAGGGAATGGAAAAGGCTTCCAGGACTAGAGACCCTTAATGCCCAGGAAAAATAGTTAAAAATTAGATCTGGACCACTTTGGGTTAGGAGACTCTGATTCTTACTTGACTTATGAATATTTGCATCCCTAATTCAGGCTTTGAATTAATTTGTTGCTGTTCAATTCAGTTCTAACACTCTATGGTTCTATCCACGTGATGCAATATATAGATTGCTGCTTATTGTGTTCAGTTTCAGCCGTGTCTGATCTTTGTGAGTGACCCCATTTAGGGTTTTCTCAGCAGAGATACTACTGCAGTTTGCTATTTCTTTATCCAACTCATTTTATAGATTAGGAAATGGAGGCAAATAGGGCAAAGTGACTTGCTCAGGGTCATACAGCTGAGGCTGAATATGAACTTGAGAAGATGAGTCTTCCTGACTCCAGGCCCTGTGCTCTATCCACTATGCCACTTTGTTGTCCAGTTTAAACTGTAAAGATTAAAATTTAGGGGAGAGGGGGAGACTGAGGCAGGTAGAAATTAGTTTCTCTCTGCAAGGAATATATATTTTTTAGAGGTTTATTAAAGGTTAAAGATTAAGAATATACAAGTAAGAAACATGTGCCTAGGCCAGAGGCCTAGACAAAATAACCTCACATCATGGAAGAGACGCCTCTGCTCCAAAAACGGAAGTCCAAAAGGGCCGAGCCCTTCAAAAGCCTTTGCTTAAATATCTTCTCGATCTCGGCCCAGGTGAGATTACAAGGCATTCTGGGGAAGTGGAGCAAAGGCTCATGGGGATTGTAGTCCTGTATTCGAGTCTATTTTTTACAGAACCTATGTTCTCAATTAAAGCCTAAGCAATCATCAAGCCTTATAATCTGCTCATGCCTTTATTTGTTACCATTTGTTTTCCTTTCATCTTCCAACCACCACCTTATCAGGCTCTAGCAATATCTTCCTCTTTTTCCTTCTGCCTCTCTGACAACACACAGAGCACATAAGCACTTTAAAAAGATTTATTCATTAGAGGAAAAAGAATCACAGAGTCCAGCTAAGAGTTGGAAAGGACCACTCAATCCAACCTGATGAATGGTCATCCAGCCTCTGTTTGAACACCTCTAATGAAAAGCAGTCAGTGATTTTTTTTTAAGCACTTGGTGGTATAAGTAGATGGAGTGTTGGGTTTGGAGTCAGGATCACCTGAGTTCAAATCCAGCCACAAATACTTACTAGCTGTGTGAACTTGGGCAAGCCACTTAACCCTATTTGCCCTGGTTTCCTCATCCATAAAATGAGCTGGAGAAGGAAATGGCAACCCACTCCTGTATCTTTGCAAAGGAAACCCCAAATGGATGAGGAGTAGGAAATGACTGAAAAATGACCAATCTACTATTGCTAAGAAGATTTTTCTTTATATCAAGAGTAAATTTGCTCCTCTACCACTTTTGCCCACTGATCTTTATTCTACCCTCCAAAGAAAAGCAGATCAAAAGCAATCCTTCTTCTGTAGACCAGCCCTTCAAACTGTTGAGGGCAGTTGTCTATCTCCTAGTCTTTTCTTCTGTACCTGAAAATCACCAGTTCTCCCAAACAATCCATCCTCTTGTGAAGTTTTAAGTCATCCTTTGATCATTCTAGCCATCCCCTTATGGGCACACTCCAACTTGTCTATATCATTCCTAAAAAGCGATGTCCAGAATGGAGTAGTAATATGCAGTCTAAGCAGGGCAGAGTATTTCAGAGTGCTTCTCTTGACATCAAGCAGAAGTTCTTGACTTGTTCCATGGACCACCAAGCTCTATGGATATATGATGTCAGAAGGACCATGAACTTGGATGGTGAGGCACACGCACAGATCTCTATATCTATAGCTAGATATATCCAGTGACAAGACAAAAGTTAGGATGACTGGCAACGGCCTGGGATATAGTGGATAGCCTTGGCCTTGCTGATGCCTATTCAAACAGAAAGCGCTCCATTGGAACAAAGAGTTCTCATCCACCTGTTCTGCTGAGAGTACTCACATGCTGGGGGCAAATATCCCTCCTAACTCACCAATAGGTTTGAGGCTGTCAGCTACCCTCAACCCATTTTAGCCAATCTGCTGAAATTTACCAGGGTATGGATTATAGCTTCTTGGCATCACAGGTGAAAGTTGGGTGAGAAATGAACACCAAAAGTGGAAGAGCAGCCCTGAAATGGGTTTGGCAAGTCCTCACACTAGAGGTCCTGTCTTCTCTGAACACCTCATACACTGGAAGACAAAATGAGGCTGATGACTTTGTGCAATTCTGCCTCACTTAAATCAAATTCAAGCAAAATCATGATATTGCCTGTAATGTCATTGGTCCTTCTCAAAACAAAGGACAAACAATGACAACAATACTATATATCACTAACCATCGGTTTCCTTCGTAAGTCTATGTATTTTATGTAATTAATATTATTCTGAAATGGGGGTTTGCAGGCTACCAAAGGGGTCCACAAACCAACAAAGGATAAATGACCTTGATCATCATGCCATTTTAAAAGAAACCTAGGATGTCATTAGTTTTGTTGACTGTCATGTCACCCTGTTGACTCATACTGATATAAAGATTTCAGTAAACTAAAAATTTGCCAAACTCTTTTTTTTTCTCATAGGAACTCTTTGTCTAGCAATACTTCCCCTGTCTCCTATTAATGAAATTGATTTTTGGGCCTCAAGAGTGACTTTGCATTCATTCTTTTCCAATTTAGTCTTTCTTGAGGCAGTCTGTTATTCTTACCTATCTAGAACTTTTTAAATCCAAATGCTATCACTCTGTGTTAATTATTCCTCCTATCTTTGGATCCCCTGCAAATTTGACAAGAAGACTGTCTACTCTATCAACCAAATCATAAATTATAAATATAGTATAAAATAAAAATGTTAACTAACATAGCATCAATGAGAGATCCCTGAGTTATCTCGCTGGAGACCACCCTCTAATCTGACACTGTATCATTAATGATTCATCCTTGGATCTCACATTCAACCAGTTTCAAATATTTCTAACTACGCAGTAGCTAAAATCTAACATTTATATAATACATTATGTGCTGGGCACGATGATATGTATTTTATAATCATCATCTCATTTGTTCTTCACAGTAACCCTGGGAGGTAAGTGCTATTAATTATCCCCATTCTGCAATTGGGGAAACTGAGGCATAGAGAGGAGAAGTGACTTACTCAAGAACACATAGCCAGTAATATGATTCAGTCAGGTCTTCCTGATTCCAGGGATGGCACTCTATCTGCTGCTCATATCCAGCTGCCTTGGATTTCTCCAACTGATCCAGAAGCAAAGAACTTGAAATTTTGCCAAATGTTTTTCTGAGCTCTAAATACATTTATGGCATTCACTTGACCTACTAGTCTAGTTACCCTATCAGAAAAGAAACTGAGGTTAGTTTGACATGACTTATTCTTGGTGAAGTCATGATGGCTTTTAGTGATCACAACTTCCCTAAGTGCCCATAAATCATCCCTTTAATAATGTGTTCTAAAAATTTTCCAGGAATAAATCCATATATAATATACAATGATAAAAGTAATCAGAAGTTCATATAAAATGAATCTACTCAGCACAGACTGGGTGGCTCCAAAGCTTAATAATCTGTTATCTAGCCAAAATCCTCAGACAGTCTTTAGACCCTGGAGCTCCATCCTCAAGCCTCTTGGCTCAACTCTGGCCCAAACTAAGAATGGGCAGCCTTCTCAGTTAATGCTAAAACTCATCATCTAAGTCTCTTCCTCCTTTGTCTGTTCCTGCTGGGGGGATACAAGGGATTTCATCCTCTTATTCATGCTTCATATTAGCTTTCAGAATAACTTTCCTTTCCCAGAAAACAGGTTATAAAATTTCTTTGCTCAAAAATATTCAGTGTTCATTCATTCTTTTGTTCAATGGCCTAGATCTATGAAGGGTTAAGTAACTAGGTGGTACAATGGATAGAGGGTCTGGACTTTTTAGAAAGACCTGAGTACAAATTTAGCTTTGGACATATAATAGCTGTGGGACTCTGGGCAAGTCATTTAACCCTGTTTGCCTCAGTTTCCTCATCTGTAAAATGAACTAGAGAAGGAAATAGCAAACCATTCCAGTATTTCTGTCAAAAACAACCCTAAATGGAGTCATGAAGACTTGGAACACTATTGAAATAACTGAATAACTATGAAAAGACCTAGGATTTTATTGCCAGTGGGAGTTTCTGCTCAGGAAAATCCATCTACCAATGCAGTTTAACAACTGTCATGTAATTCATTATTAACATTATCACTAATAATATCAATAATTAATTGTCTTAGCTGCCAGGGGCACCAAGAAATTAAATGATTTGCTCATGCCTTCACTGCCAGTGTATGTCAGAGGCACAACTTGAACCCAGGCCTTCCTGACTCCAATGAGGGATCTTTCCCCACTCTTTCACATTCATTTCTCTGGCCTCTTATTATTTATTTACATTCAGCAGAATATATACTCTTTGAGGGCAGAGACCGACTCAGGTTTTTTTTTTTTTAAAAAACCTCTTACTTTCTGTTTTAGTAATGAAATAGATTACTTGACCAGGATTGATTATAACTTGATCAAGTAACTAAGGGTGGGATAGGCCTCAGACCTGATTCACTGATACACTACAATCTGACTGCTATTTTCTTTATGAAAAAGATTTATTTGAATATTTCAGCACAGGGAAAGGAAGGAGGTCCAAGGCAGGTTTCCCTAAGCACTATTTCTCTAGTTCTCCCATCAATCTAAGAGATCTTTGCGGATCTCTTCTTCTTGTCTTGCTGCTGCTTACTTCTACTTTGACTGCCTTTGGACCCCCAAACCCTACCTAACTTCCTAACTATTGATCCCCCCAAAATATTGTTGGTAGATGAGTTACATTTTAAGTTGGTTTGAGAGGGTGAAGGTGAATGGCAGAGTCACCCTCACAAGTCCATCCAAATGGCTGCAACTTCACTGGCTGACAGGCTGATCTTCTTGGCTCAGGTTGGCTTTTTTTTTAATTAATAGGATGTAAAGTAGGCACCTGGAACTCAGGAACAAAGGCAGTGGGAACAGATAAAACTCAGGTGGATAAATCTCTATAGCAGAGATTGGATAGATGATGGGAGAAGTCTCAGGTTCAGGGTTAATGGCTTCCAACAGAAAGTCTCTTATTTCCCCTTGGCAGGAAGTGCTTTCTCCCAGCTCCTCAAGAGACAGGAACAACTTATGCCCAAAGAACTCTGGTCGTCTTCTTAAATAAGTTCTTGACACTCCTTAGAACCTTTTCCTTTTGTGTTCCGTGCATGAGCCATTCTTGGATTTCAAAGCCAAGCCTAGGACTTTTGCAAACTTTTTCCCTTTATCTCTATCATTCCTATTGTACTACTCTATGATAGAAGGACAAGGGCTAGGCAATTTGGGTTCAATGATTTGCCCAGGATCACAGATTTGAACCCAGGTCCTCCAGATTCCAGGTTTAACACTCTATCTACTGTACAACTAGCTGTCCACTTGATACATAGTAGGTGCTTAATAAATGCTCTTTGATGTGATGACATGAGAAATATAGAAGTGAGCTAGCCTCCTGCCTTCAAGTAGTTTATGTTTAAATAAAGGAAGATAACACCTAGGTATCTAACTCCTAGTAAGAGGGGGAGGCTTGGACACAGATAAATATCCTACATCTATGACCCATTAAGGTAGTCAAGTTCCTGATTTTGGAGACACACACACACACACACACAAACACACACACACACACACACAGAGGAGAAGAGACAGACAGACAGATCACCTGCTTGTCTCCATTGCTTTTGATAAGTATACTTAAATGAATAAAAAAATAATTAGAAAAGTCTATTAACACAAAATTTTCAGAAGCTGTTGACGTCAAATCAACAAGTATTTATAAGCACTGTGTAGGCATTGTGCTAAGAAGTAATGGCAGTATTGACTTGAATCAGTTTTTCAAAGCATATTGTGGGAATTGAGTGAACCTCACTGACTCCATCTTGTGACTCAGTCTGGATCTAACTCAGTTCCTTTTCTTTTCAATTATGTGTCTAGTCAAATTTCTGTCTTTTGAAAAAAAGATATGGGAATTGTGAGAAAACTTGATTGCACTATTTGAACCTAGTCCTGCATGCCTGGGATGCTGGACCACAGACTCAGGACCTAGTTTATGCTGACCAGAAATCTAGTCATATCCAAAAACTGATGCTGGAAGTTTTCTCACAATTATATATCTGAAGCAATCCATACATCTTACCTGAAAACTGGCCTTATACTGGTCAATCAATTACTGTTTCTTTGTTCCTTTGATTGAGTATAGATACTTGGGGAGAAAGTGTATCCTTGTTCTGATTTCAGGGAATTGCCCCTGTTTGATCTCTCCCATTTGTCATGAAAAGACTAATCTTTCTTCCAATTAGAAATCAGGTTACCTAGTTTTGTATCCTGATTTATATCCTCTTCATTGTTTTCTTTTAATATACAAAAACAGTATCCCTCTATATCCAGGGTCCAATGCCAAGCTGAAGAAGCCTTGTCCTGATTTATTATGTAATTGGCATGCATTGTTTAATAAACCGATATGCTTGGAGGCTAGAACCCTTTTTTCTTGTTATTTCAGATTTTACCTGTCACAAGTGGGAGGTAGAAGTGCACATTGTGGGGGGTTCATGTCATTTTATTATGTTAAATATATATGTACTATATATATATACCTATATATGCTTATATCAACCTATATCAACCTCCTAATACACTGATGAGAGTTTTCCTAGTCTTGTTTTTTCTGACCTCTTTCTTTGCCTTCTTTATACCAAAATTGGTGAATTTCCCTATTGGATGACCCTCTAGAACCTGTTCCCAAGGAATGAAAGTAGTTGGTGCTAAATAAATATGTATTCACTGACTGAGAGATGAAAGCTGAGAATATACCAGAGCTAAGGGGAAGTGATCAAACACATAGATCCCCATACCTGTCCTTGTTAACTATATGCTAACACATCCTGGTACCTCTCTAGAGCCATTTAGAGAACTCATCCTAGTGAAATTGAAAGAATAAAAGTTTGTCTTACCAGCATCCCATATTTGCCCCTTTGTGTTCCCTTTATTTTTTCCCAGATTCCTATATATCTACCTCTCACCCCCAAGGTGTCAAAGCTCTTTCTCTTTTTAAAAATTAATTAATTCAGAATATTTTTCCATGGTTACATGATTTGTGTTCTTTCCCTCACCTCTTCCCTCCCCTCTCCCAGAGCTGACAAGTAATTCCACTGGGTTATACATGAATCATTGTTCAAAACCTATTTCCATATTATTAACATTTGCAATAGAGTGATCATTTAAAGTCCAAATCTACAATCATATACCCATCAAACCATATGATCAATCATATGTTTTTCTTCTGCATTTCTACTCCCATAGTTCTTTCTCTGGATGTGAATAGCATTCTTTCTCATAAGTTCCTCTGAATTGTCCTGGATCATTGCATTGCTGCTAGTAGAAGTCCATTACATTCGATTGTACCACAGTGTATCGGGCTCTGTGTACAATATTTTCCTGGTTTTGCTCCAATTCATTATTCCTTTCAGCACAATAGTATTCCAACACCAACAGATACCACAATTTGTTCAGCCATTCCCCAATTGATGGACACCCCCTCAATTTCCAATTTTCTGCTACTATAAAGAGTACAACTATAAATATTTTTGTACAAACATTTTTCCTTATTATCGCTTTGGGGTAAAAACCTAGCTGGATCAAAGGGCAGGCATTCTTTTAAAGCCCTTTGGGCACAGTTCCAAATTGCCTTCCAGAATGGTTGGATTGGTTCACAACTTCTCCAGCAATGCATTAATGTCCCAATTTTGCCACATCCCCTCCAACATTCATTACTTTCCTTTGCTGTCATGTTAGCCAATCTGCTAGGTGTGAGGTGGTACCTCAGAGTTGTTTTGATTTACATTTCTCTAATTATGAGAGATTTAGAACACTTTTCATGTGCTTATTGATAATTTTTATTTCTTTATCCGAAAACTGCCTATTCCCTTGACAATTTACCAATTGGGGAATGACTTGACTTTTTGTACAATTGACTTTACTCCATATAAATTTGAGAAATTAGACCTTTGTCAGAGGTTTTTGTTATAAAGATTTTCCCCCCAATTTGATGCTTCCCTTCTAATTTTGGTTTCATTGGTTTTGTTTACACAAAATCTTTTTAATTTAATATAATCAAGATTATTCATTTTATGTTTTGTAATATTCTGTATCTGTTTCATGGTCTTAAATTCTCTTCTTTCCTATAGTTCTGACAGGTATACTCTTCTATGTTCATCTCATTTACTTATAGTATCACTCCTTCTGCTTAAGTCATTTACCCATTCTGAATTTATCTTCGTATAGGGTGTGAGATGTTGATCTAAACCTAATCTCTCCCATACTGTTTTCCAATTTTCCTGGCAGTTTTTATCAAATAATGGATTCTTGTCCCCAAAGCTGGGATCTTTGGGTTTATTGTACACTATCTTGCTGAGGTCATTTACCCCTAGTCTATTCTATTGATCCACCCTTCTGTCTCTTTGCCAGTACCATATTGTTTTGATGACCACTGCTTTATAGTACATTTTAAGATCTGGTGCTGCTAGGCCACATCCTTCACATTTTTTGCATCATTTCCCTGGATATTCTTGATCTTTTGTTCTTCCAAATGAACTTTGTTATATATTTTTTTCTAATTTAATAAAAATGTTTCTTGGTAGTTTGATAGGTATGGCACATATTAAGAAAATTAATTTTGGTAGGATTGTCATTTTTATTATATTAGCTCATCTTACCCATAAGCAATTAATATTATTTCAAATTATTTAGATCTAGTTTTAATTGTGTGGAAAGTGTTTTGTAGTTGTGTTCATATAATTCCTGTATTTGTCCTGGCAAATAGATTTCTAAATATTTTATATTGTCTAGGGTGATTTTAAATGGAGTTTCTCTTTCTAAATCTTGCTGCTGAGTTGTTTTGGGAATATGTAAAAATGCTGGATCCAAAAATGATGATTTATATGGGTTTATTTTGTGCCCTGCAACTTTGCTAAAGTTGTTTATTATTTCCACTAGCTTTTTGGTGAATTCTCAAGGGTTCTTTAAATAGACCATCATATCATCTGCAAAAAGTGATAGTTTAGTCTCCTTATTGCCTGCTTTAATCCTTTCAATTCTTTTTCCTTCTCTAATTGCTCTTGCTAGTGTTTCTAGTACAATGTCAAATAATAGAGGTGATAATGGGCATCCTTGTTTCACTCCTGATCTTATTGGGAAGGCTTCTAATTTATCCTCATTGCAGATGATGCTTGTTAATGGTTTTAAATATATTCTATTTGTTTTATAAAAAGTCCTTCTATTTCCTATACTTTCTGGTGTTTTCAATAGGAATATGTGTTGTATTTTGTCAAAGGCTTTTTCTGCATCTATTGAGATAATCATGTGATTTATATTGGTTTGGCTATTGATATGGTTAATTATGTGGATGGTTTTCCTAATACTAAACCAGCCTTGCATTTCTGGTATAAATGCCACCAGATCACAGAGAATAATCTTTGTGATAACTTACTGTAGTCTTTTTGCTAGTATTTTATTTAAGCTTTTTTCATCTATGTTCTTTGAGGAGATTGGTCTGTAGTCTTCTTTCTCTATTTTTGGCAGGCTCTCTTTTTGCTCTACCTTCTGGTGACAAAATTCTGACGTTATATGAGTGTATTTGCCACATTAAATTGCTTTTTTTTAGAAGTTTTTAGTAATAACATTTATAATTAGCCTTCATTTGGCTTTTGAGTTCAAGTCAACTGAAATAGCTCTGTCTACAATTACCCCATTTCTGGAACTCTTTTCTTTCTAATCTTTACCTCTTGACTTCCCTGGCTTCCTTGGCATCTTAGCTAAAGTCCCACCCTTTGTAGGAAGACTTTCCCAGATCTTTTAAATCTTTAGGTTTCTCCCCAATGAGACTATATCTAATTTATCTATTCTTTATTTTGCTTGAACATATTGGCTTTCATGTGTCTACTCCATTAGACCATGAATTTCCTGACATATAGTGACAGTTGTTTTGTCTTTCTTTGCATTCCCAACACTTAGCACAGGGTAGTTCTAAGTCTTGACATATAATAGGTAATTAATAAATGCTTCTTTTTAAATAAGCCTATAAACAGTTTATTATTGTTTAGCCCCTTTTGACTTCTCATTCATTTTTACCTTTTTTCTGCTTTTCTCGACTCCTGTGTTTGAACTTTTAAGTTTCTCCACAGTTCTCCTCTTTTCATCAGGAATGCTTGGAAGTTCTTTATTTCATGAAAGATCCACCCCTCCCCCATAGGATTATACTTAGTTTTGCTGGGTAAATAATTCTTGGCTATAAGCCTAGCTATTTTGATTTCTGGAATGTCATGTTCTAAGTTCTCTCATCCATTACAATGGTAGCTCCTAAATCCTGGTAATACTGACTGAGGTTCTTTGGTGGTTTAATTCTTTATTTCTTATCGCTTGTGGGATTTTTTTCTTTGATCAGAAAATTCTAGATTTTTACTGTAATGCTCTTGGGAGTTTTCATTTAGGATTTCTTTCTATCTCTTTATTAAATTAATTAATTGATTCAAGGACATCAATAAATAATGTTTGACAATTGTTTCTCTGACATTTTAGAATTCAGATTTTCTGCCTCCCTCCTTTCTCCTACTCTCCAAGGTGGTAAATAGTCTAATATAGATTCTATCAATACATTCATGAAATACTTATTTCCATATTATTCATGCCAAACAGAAGATGTGTCACACAAACAATAAAGAACTCATGAAGGAAATAAAATAGAAGATGGTGGCTTGATCTGCAATAAGATTCCACCATTTCCTTCTTTGGTTGAGGATAGCATTTTTCATCTTTGGTTCGTTGTGGATATTTTTGGAATTTGCTTTGTTGATTATAGTTTAGTTCTTCACAATTTATAATTCTATATTTCTGAAAAAAAATTCTATATTTCTGTTACTGTTTACATTATCCTCCTTGTTCTGGTTACTTTGCATTTGTTCTTATAAGTCTTTCCAGGTTTTTTTTTTTTTAAACCTTACCTTCTGTCTTGGAGTCAATACTGTGTATTGGCTCAAAGGCAGAAGAGTGGTAAGGGTTAGGCAATGGGGGTCAAGTGACTTGCCCAGGGTCACACAGCTGGGAAGTGTCTGAGGCCAGATTTGATCCTAGGACCTCCCATCTCTAGGCCTGGCTCTCAATACACTGAGCTATCCAGCTGCCCCCTCCAGGTTTTTTTTTTTTTAAACTCACCTTGTACATCATTTTTAGAGTGCAATATTATTCTATTATGACCACATACCACAACTGGTTCATCCATTCCCCAAGTGATGGACAACCCCTCTGTTTCCAATTCTTTGATACTACAAAGAGAGCTACTAAAAATATTTTGGTACAGGTACATTTTTCCCTCTTATCTTGATCTCTTTTGGATACAGACTAAGTAGTGATATTGCTGTGTCAAAGAGTATGCATAGTTTTATGACCCTTTAAACGTGGTTCCATATTGCTCTCCAGAATGTTTGTATCAGTTCATAGTTCCACCAATAATGCATTAGGTTCCCAATTTTCCCAGCTCCCCTCCAACATTTATCACTTTCTTTTTCTGTCATATTAGCTACTCTAATAGATGTGAAGTGGTATCTCAGAGTTGTTTTAATTTATACTTCTCTAATCAATAGTGATTTGGAGCATTTTTTCATATGACTATAGATAATTTTAATTTCTTCCCTTGAGAACTGCCTGTTCATATCATTTGATCATTTTCAATTGGGGAATGGCTTCATATTCTTATAAACTTGACTCAGTTCTGTATATATTTTGGACATCAGACCTTTGTCAGAGACACTAGTGGTAAAATTCACACCCCACCCCAAACTTGTTGTTTCCCATCTAATCTTAGTTGCATGGGTTTTATTTATGCAAATCCTTTTTAATTTAATGTAATCAAAATTATCCATTTCACATTTTTGTCACATTCTTTACATCTTGTTTAGTCATACATTCTTCCTTTATCCGTAAGGCTGACAGGGAAACTTTATGTTCCTCTGATTTGTTTATGGAGTCACCTTCTATTTCTAGATCAGGTGTCCATTTTGACAATTTTGGTGTATGGTGTGAGATGTTGGTCTCTGTCTAGTTTTTGCTAGACCATTTTCTAGTTTTTCCAGTGGTTTTCGTCAAATAGTGAGTTCTTTCCCAAAGGTTTGAATCTTTGGGTTTATTGAACCCTTAGTTGCTATAGACATTAACTACTGTGTGTTGATTGCCTAAATTGTTCCACTACTCTATTTCTTAGACAGGATTAGATTGTTTTGATGCTCTTTATAGAATAGTTTGAAATATTGTATGGCTAGCCTTTCTTCTTATTTTTTTCCATTGATTCTCTTGATATTTTTTCTATTTTTCTAGCTCTGTGATATAATTCGGGTAGTTTTCTTGGTCTGGCACTAAATAGGTAAACTAATTTAGATAGGATTGTCATTTTTAATAAAATGCTTCTTGACTTAACTTGACTAACATATATTATCTCATTTTATCCTCATGGCTACTCTGAAAAAAGGTACTATTTTTTATTTCCATTTTACAGATGAGGAAACTGAGGATGAGAGAGATTAAATGACTTGTCCAGGATTTCACAGTTAGTAAATATCCAAGTTTTCAAACATGTTTTTTCTGATTTCAAATTTAATATTCTTTCTATCGTTCCACTTAACTGTATCTATTTGTAAAATTATTGCTAATATTGGCAATAGTTGTTTTCAATTTTTTGGAGACTATTGTGTTCTATGCTAACACTGTATGTATATCACTATACTATAAGACTATATGTTCTATGCTATAGAACCCTGAAAGTATATTGGCATTGAAAATAAAGGCTTTTGTTTCAAGGAGAAGTTTAAAGGCTCCTTAATAATGTCTAAATTATACCAGTGGATAAACTCTAGAAGTTGTGTCTACAACTATATATGAGAAGCATATGGTAGCCATGAGCAGGCTCTAACACATTATAAACAAGAACCTATGGAAAAGAATCAGAATAAATTGCACCACATAATGCAAGAGTGAAAAAGAAAGGGCTAGCTAGTGGACAGTTTACATGTTCCATTGGTATCATCTTGAGGTAACAAAAAAAAAAAAGTTTCCCAGAACAATTGGTGGACCTGTTAAAAAATCATTCTACAATATGGACAAGAATAGTAGCAGATGGGCTAATATGGATAGGTTGTCATCTGCATTGTTGTAGGAAATAAGCATACCGACCAGATTCCAGATTTGTGTAAGCATCCATGTAAAACTGGTGTGGAGTGATTGAGGTTTTGCCCCAGGATGCCAACAGCTGGCATCAATCACACTTCCTCCCTGGATCATTGGACTTCCTTTCTGTCTCTCTACCTCCTATTAAAGTCTTCTTGTTCTTCAATGTGACACGGAGTAAGATTGATTACTACATTCCTCCACCAATATGCCCAGGGTCCTGTCATTATGGTATTTCTTCCCCACCCCCACTCCCCCAAGGATCACCTTACCCAAACCCCTTGGTAACGTAAGCTGGAATTGCTCAAGTACAGGTTACTCCCTCTCCTGAGTTACACGGCAGATAAACTAGGTTGCACTGTACTCTAGGGACAGCTAGGTACTACAGTGGATAGAACACTGGACTTGGAATCAGGAAAACTCATCTTCATGAGTTCAAAACTGGCTTCAGACATTTACAAGCAGTGTGACTCTGGGCAAGTCACTTAGCCCTGTTTGCCTCAGTTCCTCATCTGTAAAGTGATCTGGAAAAGGAAATGGCAAGCCATGCCAGTATCTCTGCCAGGAAATCCCCACATGGGGTCATGAAAAGTTGAATATGACTGAAACAACTGAACAACAAATATAAAACTATATTCTATAGTATCTTTGGTCTCTTTTTACCCTCACCCCTCAATAGAATTTGCCTTGGGCAAATAATTACTTCTTCTGTATATCTGAATTTTTATTTATTTTTTTTCAAAACCTATTTTCATATTGTTGATGTTTGCCCTAGGATGATCATTTGGACTCTACATCCCCAATCTTATCCCCCTTGACCCATGTAATCAAGCAGTTGCCTTTCTTCTGTGTTTCTGCTCCACTGTTCTTCCTCTGAATGTGGATAGTGTTCTTTCTCATAAATCCCTCTGAATTGTTCAGGATCATGGAGATGTCCATTACATTTGCTTATTCCACAGGGTATCATTCTCTGTATATAATGTTCTCCTGGTTCTGCTCCTCTCGCTTTGCATCAATTTCTGGAGATCATTCCAGTTCACATGGAATTCCTTCAGGCAATTAGGAGACCAAGCTATCACTTGATGATGATCACAGATGATATGATGGTCTACTTAAAGAATCCTAGAGAATCAATTAAAACACTAGTGGAAATAATTAACAACTTTAGAAAAGTTGCAGGATACAAAATAAACCCACATAAGTCATCAGCATTTCTATATATTTCCAACACATCTCAGCAGCAAGAATTAGAAAGAGAAATTCAATTAAAATCACCCTAGACAATATCAAATACTTAGGAATCTGTCTGCCAAGACAGACACAGGAACTATATGAACACAACTACAAAACACCATTCACACAATTAAAACTATATCTAAACAATTGGAAAAAACATTGATTGCTCATGGGTAGGACAAGCTAACATAATAAAAATGACCATCCTACCCAAACTAATTTACTTATTTAGTGCCATACCCATCGAACTACCAAAAAAAAACTTTTTACTGAATTAGAAAAAAAACTTAACAAAGTTCATTTGGAAGAACAAAAGATCAAGTATATCCAGGGAAATAATGAAAAAAAAAATGCGGACAGTGCCCTCGCAGTACCAGATCTCAAACTATAATATAAAGCAGTGGACATCAAAACAATACGATACTGACTAAGAGACAGAAAGGAGGATAAGTGGAATAGAGTTGGGGTAAGTGACCTCAGCAAGATAGTCTATGATAAGTCCAAAGATCCCAACTTTTGGGACAAAATTCCAGTATTTGACAAAAACTACTGGGAATATTGAAAGACAGTATGAGAGAGACTAGGCTTGGATCAACATCTTACACCCTACACCAAGATAAATTCAGAATGGGTGAATGACTTGAATATAAAGAAGGAAAGTATAAGTAAATTAGGTGAACACAGAATAGTATACATGTCAGATCTTTGGGATAGGAAAGATTTTAAGACCAAGCAAGAGTTAGAAAAAATCCCAAAATGTAAAATAAATAGTTTTGATTACATTAAGTTGAAAAGTTTTTGTACAAACAAAAGCAATGCAACCAAAATTAGAAGGGAAGCAACAAATTGGGAAACAATGTTTATAACAAAAAACCTCTGACAAAGGTCTAATCACTCAAATTTATAAGGAACTAAATCAATTGTACAAAAAATCAAGCCATTCCCCAGTTGATAAATGGGCAAAGGACATGAATAGGCAATTTTCAAATAAAGAAATCAAAACTATTAATAAACATGAAAAAGTGTTCTAAATCTCTTATAATCAGAGAAATGCAAATCAAAACAACTCTGAAGTATCACCTCACACCTAGCAGATTGACTAACATGACAGCAAAGGAAAGTAATGAATGTTGGAGGGGATATGACAAAGTTGGGACACTAATGCCTTGCTAGTGGAATTGTGAATTGATCCAACCATTCTGGGGGGCAATTTGGAACTATGCCCAAAGGGTGCTAAAAGACTGTGTGCCCTTTGATCCAGCCATAGTATTGCTGGGTTTGTACCCCAAAGAGATCATAAGGTAAAAGACTTGTACAAGAATATTCATAACTGTGCTCTTTGTGGTGGCAAAAATTGGAAAATGAGGGGATACCTTTAAATTGGGGAATGGCTGAACAAATTGTGGCATATGTTGGTGATGGAATACTATTATGCTCAAAGGAATAATGAATTTTTAAAGAAGCTATCATATGGAGGCTGGCTCAGCTCTAAGGCATGAAACTTGAATATCTGCTATATTGAGCATAGTGGTTTCTGGGTAGAGAATACATTGGATAGAATTTTGGGTAGTGAGGATGAGAACTTCTCAAATTCCTCAAGTCACACTACCTAAGTCATCATCCCCTCCAACAGTGAGCAATGCCAACACCACTTAAGAACCTTAAGAATCCCTTTGGTGAAGTGTGATATCCCATAGTCTCTGTCTATGCTAGTAAATCCCATAGTCTCTGTCTGTACTAGTAAAATGAAAAGTGAGGTTTCTTTCAGCCACTCTAGAGGCTGACCTTATAGCCATGGAATCAATTAGGAATATTTCTTGGTCTCATGCATGTGGGATTTGGAATAGACAGAGAGACTCTCTGAGGACAGAAGTGATTGGAGTGTTATGTTTCCATTCTTTTTGAGCTGGGGAGATTTGGGGCTATAGGGAAGGGCAACTGAGAATTCCCACTTCATTCCAAGACATTGTTTAGCCTGTAGAGCATCTGATGGGAAAATAAAGAAACTAACCCATGGGATATATGTGTGAATGTACACACTGACACACACACACATTTGTGTCCTTCCCTGTTTATTTTATTAGGAATTCTTCAAAGTGGCCTGTATGAGGCTTTGCAGAAGAATGAGACAGGGTCAGGCAGTAACAATATCTCAGGGGAAGCCTGTGGTAGAAGGAAGAAAGGAGCCAAATCTTGAGGGCAGTCATGAATACCTCCTAATTAAACTTCCCCAACTTCCCATGCTGTGAATCTTGAGGAAAAATGATGGTGAATCATAGACTATCAGCATCTTGTATAGAAAAGAACTTTCAACTTAGCATAAGAAGAGCTACCTCAAGGGGAGGCCATATGGTCCAATGGAAGAAGCATTGAATCTAGAGTCACTGAATCTGAGTTAACTTTGTCCTTTACTTTCTGTGTGACCTTGGGCAAGTTACCTCATCTCTCTTGGCCTCAGTTGTTGCTAGTTGCTATTGAGTTGTTTCAGTCACATATGACTCTGTGATGCCATTTGGGGTTTTGTTGGTAAATATACTGGAGTGGTTTGCGATTTCCTCCTCTAGTTCATTTTTACAGATGAGAAAATTGAGGCATAAAAAGAGGGTTAAATGCTTGCCCAGGCTCACACAACTAGTAAGTGCCTGATGCTGGTTTTGAACACAGATTCCAGATCTTGCATTCTATCCACTGTACTCTGTGGTCTCAGTAACTTCATCTCTAAAACAAAGGAGTTGGCATAGATGCTGTTTAATATTCTAATCAACCCTATATTTATGATTCCATGATCCTAATTCCTAGTTCTCCTCATAACCTTTAATAAGCCACTTCTTTGAGTCTCAGTTTTTTTATACTGCCAAGTAAGGGGGTGAAGTAAGATGCTTTCTAGTCTCTCTCTCAGTGCTACCAGCCTTGAAGGTGGGAAAGGAAGGATGAACTATTGGCAGACAAGCCAGCTGGTTTGTTTGCAATCCAAAATTCCTTAGGTTTAAAGAGTCTTCAATTTATGGCTTCAAAGTTCTCACTCTCTCCCCAAGCTGGGCATGCTTGTCTCTAAAGAGTTCTAAATGCATAGTGCATGGACACAAACACTGTGAGAGTTTATCTTGAATCTGAGCACCCTGGAATCTTTCAGGATAAACATTCTAAATTAGGAATCAAAACATACCCTGTTTCTCACCAGAAGTATGAAACTGAAATGAGTACTTTCAGTAACTTGTGGGGGATTTAATAGGATTGAGGACTTTAGCATTCTCTTGAAACTCATTTGGTTCCCATTTATCACTAGAAAAAAAAATTCAGCTTACAATCCTCAATAGTGGTTCCTTTCCTAGAATCAGATAGATCATAAGGTAATACATTTAAAGCTGAAAGACGATATAGGGGTCCTTTAGTCCATTCCCTTCTTTCATTTTGCAGATGGGGAAACTGAGGAATGATAACATTACTCAGGATCACACAACTAGTAAGTGTCTAAGTCAAGAATTTTCCTTGTCAAGATCATAATTCACATTTATATTGTGCTTTATGAATTCTAGACTATTCTCCTCACAACAACCTATGTAGGATGGTGAGTTTAAATTAGTATCATTTTACAAATGAGGACACTTAGACTCAGGGACGGCCACATAGACTCTAAATGATAGAGCTACAATTTAACTGGAATTATCCTGTACCTATTTCCAGTTAGACATGTCAAGGCTGTGTTTTCTGGCTAACTTACCTCATAAACTAATCTATGGCAATGTGTAATAATGAATTAACCATCCTAGGCACACACAGGATAATTTAAAAGGAAGACAATAATTTAATCCTTCCAAATGAGCCTAATATTAGGGGTTTAAGCATCTTGGAAGACTGTTGTTCAGTCATTTCAGTCATATCCTACTCTTTATAACTCCATTTGGAATTTTGCTTTTTTTTTTTTTAAACCCTTACCTTCTGTTCCAGGGTCAAAACCATGTATTCGTTCCAAGGCAGAAAAGTGGTAAGTGCTAGGCAATGGGGGTTAAGTGTCTAAGTGTTAAGTGTCTAAGGACAGATAAAAACCCAGGACCTCCTGTCTCTGGGCCTGGCTTTCAATCCACTGAGCCACCTAGCTGCCCATTTGAGATTTTCTTGATAAAGATCCTGAAGTAGTTTGCCATCCTCTTATTCCATGTCATTTTATAGATGAGAAAACTGAGGCAAACAAAATTAAATAACTTGGCAAGGGTGACAGAGCTGACTCTGAGGCCATATTTGAACACAGGAAGATGAGTCTTTCTTTCTGCAAACCCAGCACTCTAGCCATCACCTAGCTGACCCCTTGGCAAACTAGTTAAGGAGATAAGTGGGGGAAGTGCGAGACTTTTTACAATATCCAAATTGAAATTTTTATGTAGGTAGCCACTTCCTCTGCCTTTGTACTGGGCCATCCATCAGATAATTATCACTATGGTTGATTGCCCTTCACTTTCAAAGAGGACCAATGACATTACCTAGGATGAAAGAGAGACAGAGCTCCACAGAGGAAGAAATGTGGCTGAAAAGAATCAAATAGAGTAGAATGAGCTCTGGATCTGGAATCATAAAACTTGGGTTCAAATGCCAATTCTTCTATTGTAGGATTTAAAATTAATATCTAATACTTAAAGTATTATTTTTTTATAAAGTTTATTATCTGACAAAACAGAAACATGTGACTCAGTTTTTCTACCTGATCAAAAATCCCTGTTCCACCAAAGCCTTGACAGGAAGGAAAGAGCAAGCAAGGCAGAAAAAAGGAGAATTTATAAGCTGCCTATGTCAGTATGTAAGGACAGGAGTTGAGTGGAATGCTGGGTAATGTAGTTCAAGGGTTCAAGATTTATAATTATACCATTCCCCCTGTGATCATTTGGGAGACCAGTCTCCCCAAAGGATCATTTTAAACATAATCAACTTAAAACTCTAAAGATTTTTTAAATAAAGGTATATACAATATTATAGTTTATAAAGGGAAATTACAATAATTTTTTAGGGTAACAGATTCGATTTACACACTATTTAAAGGCCAATTTGACCTTGGACAAGTGACTAAATCTTTGAGGACTCAGCTCCTAGGGCTGACTTCTGTTACCTTATTTTATTTTTATTTATTTTGTGTATGTGTCTTGTATATGTATAAGGATATGAATGAGTATACATATACAATACATACATGTATATATACACAAAATATGCATATACATAAATATCTATATGTATATATATATTTAATATGTTAAACACATATATTTTGTTTAACATAATAGGATGTTAACTACTTGAATGCAAGGATTGCTTTATTTTTGTCTTTATAAATCGAGCACTAATAGAAGGTCTGTTATAGTGTTGACATTTAATGAATAACGGTTGGTTAACTCAATTTCCTCATCTGTTAAAAAAATCACAGAGGTGGCACAGTGATAGAGTGCCAGGTTTGGAGTTTCCTTAACTCAAAACCTGCAATTGCCAGTAGCTATATAACCTAAGACAAGTCATTAAAAAAAAAAAAACCTCTCTTTGACTCAGTTTCCTCAACTGCCAAATTGGGATAACAATAACCTTCCAGAGTTGTTCTAAGAATCAAATGGGATGATATTGATAAAGCAGTTAGCACAGTATCTGGCACCTAGAGGAGCTCAAAAAACATTTGTTTCTTTTCTTAAAAAAGGGAATGTTGGTCTAGACTAGCAATCATTAATATTTATATGTTGTCTCAAAGGTTTCTTCATCTATAGCTAGATGATGTATAAGCTTGAGGTAGGAGGGGAAGGGAACAAGCACTTAAAAAGACTTTATTATTCTCCAGGCACTGTGATAAATGCTTTGCGATTATTATTTCTTTTATTTATCTCATACAATCATTATCCTCACAACAAACCTGGGAACTAGGTGCTATAATCCTGATTTTAAAGTTAAGGAAACTGAGGAAGACAGAGGTTAAGTGATTTGCCATGAGTCACATAGCTAGTAAGTGTCTGAGGTCAAATTTGAACTCAAGTCTTCCTTACTTGAAGCCTAATTCCCTGTCCTCTGAGCCACAATTCACTCCCTCCTCTGGCTCCCACTTTTGGAGGGTGATTATTAGGGTCTAGATCTTGCACATTTTACATAATTTTTACCTCCCCTTGAGCAAATCCTACTCCTTAATCATTGCCCCACTGAGAGCTTTCTCTATACATGGCAGGGGGGCAGGGAGGAAAAGTCCATGGGACCATGCATCCCAACAATCCACTCAGTATTGTCCTGGATAGAAAAAAATGGGGCTTTGATTCAAATTGAGCCTGAGGCAAAGGAAGGAAAACCCTGGATTTAATTAACTTCTTCCTTTTGGGTAGTTATTTTAAAAAAATTGCTAATAAAGTAAAACAATAGGATTCTTTCTCTCAATTTGGCTTAGCCTCCAGTGAGGAAAAAGCTTGGTACATACACAGTTTAAACCCTGGTCCTTTCTATCTCTGTATACCAATATTTAAACATCATTTTCCCCTGCCGTAAATCAAGTCAAGGTAACAAGTATTTATTAGTAGCTGCCACATGCCAGGTACAATGCTAAGTGGTAGGGATAGGGGGGAAAAAAAATCTAATATAGTGTCCCTGCCCTCAAGGAGCTAACTATCTAAACTGTAGGACAATACAACAATGAACAGTCATTAGACAAACATTTATCTAATTGGTAAAAGAATTCAAAGTAAAGTAAAATTTAAAAAGTAACTTTACAAATAGAAAAAGCTTTGTCATAAGCTTTTCCCCTTTGGATGGACAAAGAGGAGGGGGAAGGAAGGAAAGAACATACTTTATAGTCTGGTATTTATTCTCCCAAGTGGAAAATGAGCAACCACCTTCTCATTCTGGTGGTTAAAAGCAGAAAAACTTCCAGCATTAATGTATTGGCAAAGGTTTAACAACCAACTTTACAGGGAAAAAAATATAGTCATTGATATGCTTAAAAAAAAAACAAACACCTTACTTTCTGTTTTAGCAACAACCCTAAGAAAGAAGGGCAAGGCTTAGGCAAATTGGATTAATTGATTTGTCAAGTGTCACAAAGCTAGGAAGTATTTGAAGCCAGATTTGAACCCAGGTTCTCTCAACTACATGCCTAGAATTATAACCACTGTGCCACTTATCTATCTATCACTGATATATTTCCAAGTTTAATTTTCATTACTGACATTTTCTCCACCACTTTTGTAAGTCTAGACCAAAGATAGTAAGATATGGCAGTTTTTATATAAACCATTCTTTTCACATTGTACAACAGGTGGTTGCTGGATTTGCCCTTTAAGGCAAAAACTTCTTCACCTACCCAATCAAGGACACAATAGACAGGACAAGATTTATACCATTTTCTGATTTCCAAAGTGTAAATCACATAGATAAAAAAATTGGAAATTGGGGGATGCCCATCCATTGGGGAATGGTTAAACAAGTTGTGTTATATGGTTGTGATAGAATACTATTATGCTGTAAGAAAAGACAAGCAGGATGCTTTCAGAAAAGCCTGGAAAGACTTACATGAACTGATGCAAAGTGAAGTGAGCAGAGCCGGGAGAACACTATAAACAGTAACAGCAATATAGTATCATGATCAACTATAAATGATTTAGCAATACAATGATCCAAGAGAATTCCAAAGAACTTATGAGATGAAAAATGCTATCCACCTCCAGAGAAAAAATAAAAGAAGGCAATGCAGAACAAAACATATTTTTTTACTTTATTTTTCTCACCTTTTTTTTTTTTGGTCTGTGTATGCATGTTATGCATGACGGTATATATATGTGTGTGTGTGTGTGAGTATATATATATATATACACATATATATCTATAGGATTTAAATTAATATCCAACACTGCAAGAAATATATTTTATAAAATTTATTTAACAATCACTTAAATTACAAGGAATAAAAAGGGAATAGAAGTAAAAAAAACCTAAATATTTAACAAAATTAAGACCACATGAGCAATAGTTTCTTAGCTTTCACCTCAAGTCCCCTCCACCAAAACAATCAGATCAAGAGAGCAAGAGGCAGGGCTACACAAAATTTATAACCTCCCTAGGTCAGCACGTAAGGTAAGATAAAGTAAGGTGAGGAGAGTGGGGTGCTGGGAATCATAGTTTTTAGGGTAACAGATTCTAATTACACATATAATATATCAAATTGCTTGCTTTCTAAATGAGGGGGTAGGAGAAGGAAGGAAAAATTTTAGAAATTAAAAAAATTAAATAATGTTAAAATTGTTTTTGTATAAAATTTGAAAAATAATTTAAAAATTAGATATATTTTAGTTATATTATTTATATTTAGCATTAATATAAATTAAATATAGTAAAATAAATTAAATTTAAATGAAAAAATAATTAAATAATTAAAAAAAAATCCTCACATAAAATTTAACAATCAGCTCTATAGATCTTGTAGGAGCTGGCTCCATTATACTCCTGGTTGTATCACTTAGGTTCCAGCAGCACTCCATAGGCTGCTGCAAACAAGACACTGATAATAATCTCATAGACTTTTGCAGCAAAGATCCAGGCAGTGACCTCACAGGCTGTGATACCTCAAACCTCAGTCCCTGTTCTCTAATGTTCTTCTTCAGCTGCCATTCTATGCCCTCCCTGGCAGTAAACAGCCTTAACTGTTACTATGGCTGCGACTACAGAACAGCTGCTACTGTTAACCCTTCAGCAGTTCAGCTACCACTTGAGTAGAAGCAGCCTGGCTCTGAATACTTTGGATGGATCCTGGGAGTCTATATCAAATACCTTTTCCACATATATTTTATTTTAACCTTACATCATCATTTCTTTTTTAAAATTTTATTTAATTATATGATTTAGAATAATTTTCCATGGTTACAAGACTCATGTTCCTTTCCTTCCTTCCCCTGCCCCCTCCCATATATGATGCACAATTCCACTGGGTTTAACATGTGTCATTGATCAAGACCCACATCCTTATTATTAGTACTTGCAGTAGGGTGATATTTTAGAGTCCACTTTCCCGGGCATAGCCCCACTGACCCACATGATCAAGTGGTTGTTTTTCTTCTGTGTTTCTTTTCCCACAGTTCTTTCTCTGGATGTGGATAGTGTTCTTTTTCATGAGTCCCTCAGAATTGTCTTGGATCATTGCATTGCTGCTAGTAGAGAAGTCCATTACATTCTATTGTACCACAGTGTATTTGGCTCTATGTACAATGTTCTCCTGGTTTTGTTCCTTTCACTCTGCATCAATTCCTGGAGGTCATTCCAGTTCCCATGAAATTCCTCCACTTTATTATTCCTTTGAGCTCAATAGTATTCCATCACCAACATATACCTCAATTTGTTCAGCCATTCTCCAATTGAAGGGCATCCCCTCATTTACCAGTTTTTTCCCATCACAAAGAGTGAAGCTATGAATATTCTTGTACATGTCTTTTTCCTTATTATCTCTTTCAGGTACAAACCCAGCAATTCTATGGCTTGATAAAAGGGTAGACAGACTTTTAGTGCCCTTTGGGCATAGTTCCAAATTGCCTTCCAGAACATTTGGATCAGTTCACAACTCCACCAGCAATGCATTAATGTCCCAATTTTGCCACATCCCTTCCAACATCCATTACTTTCTTTTGCTGTCATGTTGGCCAATCTGCTAAGTGTGAGGTGATACCTCAGAGTTGTTTTGATTTGTATTTCTCTGATTAAAAGAGATTTAGAACATTTTCATGTGGTTATTAATAGTTTTGATTTCTTTATTTGAAAATTGCCTATTCATGTCCCTTGCCCATTTATCAACTGGGGAATGGCTTGATTTTTCGTACAATTAATTTAGTTCCTTATAAATTTGAGTAATTAGACCTTTGTCAGAGGTTTTTGTTATAAACATTATTTCCCAATTTGTTGTTTCCCTTCTAATTTTGGTTGCTTTGGTTTTGTTTGTACAAAAACTTTTTAAATTTAATGCAATCAAAATTATCTATTTTTCATTTTGTAATTTTTCTAACTCTTGATTGGTCTTACATACAATCTTTCCTTTCCCAAAGATCTGACAAGTATACTATTTTGTGTTCACCTAATTACTTATTGTTTCCTTATTAATGTTCAAGTCATTCACCCATTCTGAGTTCATCTTGGTATAGGGAGTGAGATGCTGATATAAACCTAATCTCTCCCATACTATTTTCTAATTTTCCCAGCAGTTTTTGTCAAATAGTGGATTTTTGTCCCAAAAGCGGGATCTTTGAGTTTATCATAGACTGTCTTACTGAGGGGATTTACCTAAAATCTATTCCACTGATCCTACCTTCTGCCTCTCAGCTGGTACCACATGGTTTCTATGATCACTGCTTTATAGTACAGTTTAAGATCTGGTATTGCTAGGTCACCTTCCTTCATTTTTTTTCTCCATTATTTCCCTTGATATTTTTGATCTTTTGTTCTTCCAAATAAACATTGTTATTGTTTTTTCTAATTCTATAAAAAGTTTTTAGTAGTTTGATGGGTATAACCTCAAATAAGGAAATTAGTTTGGGTAGGATTGTCATTTTTATTATTTTAGCTCATCCTACCCATGAGCAATGAATGCTTTTCCAATTATTTAGATCTAGTTTTAATTGTGTGGAAAGGGTTTTGTAGTTGTGTTCCTATAATTCCTGTGTTTGTCTTGGCAGATAGATTCCTAAGTATTTTATACTGTCTGTGGTGATTTTAAAGGGAATTTTTTTTTCTCATTCTTGCTGCTGGGATGCATTGGAAGTATATAGGAATGCTAATGATTTATGTGGATTTATTTTGCATCCTGCAACTTTGCTAAAGTTGTTGAATATTTCCACTAGCTTTTTAGTTGATTCTCTAGGATTCCTTAAGTAGACCATCATATCATCTGCAAAGAGTAATACCTTGGTTTCCTCATTGCCCATTTTAATAACTTTAATTTCTTTTTCTTCCCTAATCGCTACTGCTAGTGTTTCTAGTACAATGTTAAATAATTGAGGTGATAATGGGCATCCTTGTTTCACTCCTGATCTTATTGAGAATGATTCTAATTCATCCCCATTGCAGATGATATTTGCTGATGGTTTTAAATATATAGTTTATTATTTTAAGAAAAGGCCCATCTATTTCTCTGCTTTCTAGTGTTTTCAACAGGAATGAGTGTTATATTTTGTCAAAGGCTTCTCTGCATCTATTGAGATAATCATGTGATTTTTGATATGAATGGTTTTTCTAATATTAAACCATCCTTGTATTCCTGTTATAAATCCTACCTGATCATAATGAATAACCCTTGTGATCATTTGCTGGAGTCTTTTGGCTAGTATTCTATTTAATATTTTTGCATCTATTTCATTAAGGAAATTGGTCTATAGTTTTCTTTTTCTGTTTTTGATCTATCTGGCTTTGGAAACAGTACCATATTTGTGTCATAAAAGGAATTTAGTAGAACTCCTTCTTTGCTTATTATGTCATATAGTTTGTATAGTATTGGGGTTAGTTGTTCTTTGAATGTGTGATAGAATTCATTTGTGAATCCATCAGGCCTTGAGGATTTTTTCTTAGGGAGTCCTTTGATGGCTTGTTCAATTTCTTTTTCTGATATGTGGCTATTTAAGTATTCTATTTCTTCTTCTGCTAATCTAAGCAATTTATATTTTTGTAAATATTCATCCATATCACCTAGGTTGTCATATTTATTGCCATATAATTGGGCAAAATAGTTTTTAATGATTGCCTTAATTTCATCTTCATTCAAAGTAAGGTCTCCCATTTCATTTTGGATTCTGTCAATTTGATTTTCTTCTTTCCTTTTCTTTTACTTTCAATTTTATTAATTTCTCCTTTAACTTTTAGGATAGCTAATTTAGTTTTCATCTGGGGATTTTTAATTTGTACAATTTCTAATTTTTTAATTTGCATGCCCTATTCAATGCATGCATTGACCTTTGCCCTCTCTAATTTATTAATATATTAACTCAAGGTTATAAATTTCCCCCTAAGTACTGCTTTAGCTGCATCCCATAGATTTTGAAAGAATGTCTCTTCATTGTCATTTTCTTCAATGAAATTAATTGTTTCTATGATTTGTTCTTTAACTAACTGATTTTGGAGAATCATATTATTTAATTGCCAATTATTTTTAGATTTGTCTCTCCTATACCCTTACTAATTATTATTTATATTGCATTCTGGTCTGAAAAGTTTGTGTTTATTATTTCTGCTCTTTTGCACTTGCTTGAAATGTTTTTATGCCCTAGTACATGGTCAGTCTTTGTGAATTTACCATGTGCTGCTGAAAAGAAGGTGTATTCTTTTTTGTCCCTATTTTTTTTTCCTCCACATATCTACTAACTCTAATTTTTCTAAGATTTCATGCACTTCTCTTACTTCTTTCTTATTTATTTTTTGTTTGAATTATCTTGTTCTGATAGACGAAGGTTCAGATCCCCCACTAGTATAGTTTTTCTATCTATTTCATCCTTGAGCTCCACTAGTTTCTCCTTTAAAAATGTGGATGCTATACCATTTGGTGCATACATGTTGAGTACTGATATTTCCTCATTGCCTATACTGTCTTTTATCAGGATGTAATTACTTTCCCTATCTCTTTTAACTAGATCTATCTTTACTTTGGCTTTGTCAAATATAATAATTGAGACTCCTGCCTTCTTTTTTATCAGTTGATGCCCAATAGATTTGGTGCCATCTGCTTTCTTTTACCCTATGCGTATCTACCTTCCTCATGTGTGTTTCTTGTAGACAACATATGGTAGGATTTTGGTTTCTGATCCAATTGCTATTTGATTCTGCTTTACAGTTGAGTTCATCCCATTCACATTTAAAGTTATGATTACTACTTGTGTATTTCCCAAAATTTTCATTTTCTCTCCTTGTCCTGCTCTTTCCTCTTTCATTATTTCCTTCTACACCAGCATTCTGTTTTTATCAGCCCCCCTAATCCCCACTCTTATTTTCCTTTACTTTCTACCCCCTCCCTTCCCATTCCTTTCTTAATTTTCTTTTGGGGACTTTTTAAGCTACCCACACTCCCCCCTTGAATTATTTCCCTCCCCACTCTATATTTCCACCCCTCCCTTTTTATTCCCCTTTTGTTTTTTAAAGTCTATTAAATTATCTTCCCCCTCTTTCCTCCCCCCCCTTTTTATCTCCCCTACCCAATTCCCCCCTTTAGTTTTCCCCTCTCAGCTTCCCTATAGGGTAAGATAGAGTTCAATACCCCAGTGGATGTAGATGTTCTTTCCTCTCAGAGTTGATTCCACTGAGAATAAGGTTTGAGTATTACCTTTTAGCTCTCTCTTCCTTTCCTTCTTATAGTTGTATTCTTCCCCTCCCTCTCTCATGTGCCTTTTTGTGTAGTATAGGTTATCCTAATTTTCTAATACCTTCAAGTTTCTCTTAATGCCATTCCCCCCCTTCTTTCTTCTTCTTTTTTTTAAATATATGATTTTAAACCATTTCGTACCCTTATCTATATCTATAGATAATTCTTCTCACTACTATAATGGTAAATACAATTTTTGAGAGTTACAAATAACATTTTTCTATATAGGAATATAAATGAATTGGTCTTATTTGAGGCCCTTAGAGAAGAAAAATATAAGACCCTTCTCTTTCTTATTTACCTTTTCATTTTTCTCTTGGTTTTTGGATTTTGATGTCAAATTTTCTGTTTAGTTCAGCTCTTTTCTTTACAAATATTTGGAAGTCTTCTATTTTGTTGAATGATCAACTTTCCCCTGGAAGTATATAGTCAATTTTGATGGGTATGTGATCCTTGGTTGTAGACCCAATTCTCTTGCCTTTCTAAATATCATATTCCAAGCCTTGCAGTCTTTTAGCGTGGAGGCTGTCAGATCCTGTGCAATCCTGATTGGTGATTCTTGATATCTGAATTGTTTCTTTCTGACTTCTTGTAATATTTTCTACTTAGCTTGGAAGTTTTTGAATTTGGCAATTACATTCCTGGGAGTTGTCTTTTGAGGATTTAGTGTAGAGGATGATCTATGAACTCTTTAAATGTCTATTTTGCCTTCTTTTTGCAGAACCTCATGGAAGTTTTTTTGGATAATTTCTTGTAGTATGATGTAAAGGTTTCTGTTTTTTTCCCCCAGATTTTCAGGTAGGCCTATGATTTTCAAATTGTCTCATTAACTTCTATTTTCAAGGTCAACCACCCTCTCAGTGAGATATTTTGTGTTGCTGTCTAATCTGTCATGTTTTTGGCTTTGCTTTATTAATTCTTGCTGTCTTGTGAGATCATTAGCTTCTACTTGAGCAATTCTAGTTTTTAATGACTGGTTTTCAGCTAATATCTTTTGATTTTCCTTTTCAGTTTGATCTATCCTGTTTTTCATGGCTTCCAACAGGTCATTTCTGGTCATCAATTTGCTTATTATTTCATTTTATTTTTGGGCTTCAATTTCCAAGTGGGAGATCCTGTCTTTTAAGCTGTTATTTTCTTTTTGGACTATTTCTCACTTTTCTTGCCACATCTCTTCCATTTTTCTGACAATCTCAGATTTAAAGTCTTTAAGAACTTGTGACCAATTTCCATTTCCCACCTGAAGGTTTGGGTTTGTTTAATTGTTGGTCATCTTCTGCTGCTTTTTCTTTAGTCTGGGTTTTTTCTGTATAAAAATTATTAAGGGTCAACATTTTCTTCTTGATTTTTTTTTTGGCTGCTTGTGGATTTTAGTTTCTGGGATTTGGTGGAGTCCTCAGCAGTGTCCAGCTGCTCTTAGGGGCAGGTCCAGCCCCCAAGAACTTAAAGATTGCCTTGCAGAGGTCTGAGTGTGGAGTCTAGGCAAGTCTCTGTATTGAGCGCTGGAGAGGTTTTTGTCCAGAGGCTATTTTTTGGGTCTCTGTGGCATTTTGCTTTGAGGCTCCCCTCTCTGCCCAAGCCCTGTGTCCCATCTCCACATTTCTTCCACCTCCTGGTATCCTTAGTCTTGCTGTTCTTATCCAGCCCTTGAGAACTTAGAGGTTGCCTGGAAGAGGTCTGGGTGTAGAGTGTAGGGAGGTCTCTGTATTGAGCACTGGAGAGGTTTTAGCCCAAGGGCTTTTTACATTCACTGTGGGGTTTTTGCTGTGAGCAGCCCTCTTTCCCCAAGCTCCACATCCCCCTATCTCCACATTTCCTTAGCCTCCCAGTGTTCTGAGTCATTTTTCTTAGGGGTAAGTCTGTTTTGAGCTCAGCCAGCCTCCCTCTGAGAACTTATGTTTGTCCCACGCTCACTCTGACTCTGGAAAGGTAGGTGAAATAGGGGAGGGGTGGTGAGTTTGCCCATTGGTGGGAGAAATTTTGCCCCCTTTTAGCATGGAAATGACCTAACTTTCCCTGCCTTCTGTGCTGGGTCCTAACATGGAACTGTTTCGCTTGTTTGATTTTGGTTTTGTCTATTTGAGGCACCCTGTCTTGATCGGTGGAGAGGAGAAGAGCTCTGCTTCTACTCTGGAGCTATCTTGACCCGGAAGTTACGTCATCATTTCTAAGAGAGAATTTTTTTACAGGTGAGAAAACTGAGGAACAAAGAAATTAAGTCACTTGTCCATGACCACACAGCTAGTAAGTTTTATGGAGTAGATTTGAACCCCAGCCTTGCTGACAGTACATCTAACACTCTATCTACTATACCCCACTGACATTTAGAGTATCTTTCCAGTACTAAATTCCAAGATCTTGGGCAAGTCATTTAAGACTCCCTAGACCTCATTTACAAAAACAACAACAATAATAAAAGGGATTTATATAGTGCTTTGAAGTTTATAAAGTGCTTCATAAATATTATTTTATTCTCAGAACAATCTGGGAGGCAAGGGCTATTATTGTTGTTATTTCAGTCATTTCTGACTCTGACTTCATTAGGGGTTTCCTTAGCAAAAATACTAAAGTGGTTTGCTGTTTCCTTTTCCAGCTCATTTTACAGATGAAGAAACTAAGGCAAATGAGCTAAGATGACTTACCCAGTATCCCACAGCTAGAAAGTGAGTGAGGCTGAATTTGAACTCAGGACTTCCTAATTCCAGACCTGTTATTCTATCTACCCTTCCATTTAGCTGCCCAGATGAGGAAAGGGAGACCAAGATAGGTTAAATGGCTTGCTCTGGGCTGCTGCACAACTACTAAATGTCTGATGTTGGATTTGAACTCATATTTTTTTACTCCAAACTGAGAACTCTATTTGCTATTCCACCTAACTGCCTCTAAAATGAGATGAAATTCCTATTTTAAAGTGAGAAAGTCACTACAGATTTAATACTTGAAGCATAACTTGTGAATGTCACCTCCTGAAAAATGGAAACGTGAAAGATATAATCTCTCTCTTTCTTGGTCTCTGTCTCTTTCTGTCTCTGTCTCTCTGCCTGTCTCTGTCTGTATGTCTGTCTCCCTCCCCCCATTATGCCTCCTATGATTCCTCCTAGGGAAAAGAGGGAGGGGTTGACACATTTGTAAATAAATTCTATCAATTAAGCATTTGAAAAATAAAATAAAAATGAGAGGGTTGGCCTATAGTTCCTTCCAGCTCTGGCCTTACAAATCTATGATCTTATGACTTAATGACTATGACTTATGACTTAAGACTTTTCATAATCAAACCACCAAATAGAAGTAGAGTTATACAGGTTGGCACTGTGCATCATTCAGGATCTGGTAAATAATTTTGCAGTCTACCTATTTCTCTCTGTGTAGCCCCAGAGCTCACTGAGCTAGTCTCTTACATTAATCAAGTCTCAGAAAAATCACACTGGACAATGGGAAGCCTTCCAGCAAGCTCTGTAGAGCTCTGGTAGTGTCATCTGTATCCCCTTAACATTTTCACCCCCTTTAAGTGTGAAATTCAAAACATTTCCATCTCGAAGATCAAAAGAAAAACAAAAACAGGGCAATATAGCTGGCAACCAATCAGCAAGCTCTTTTCCTGGCTTGTTAGGTTGATGGCGGCTGCTCTCTTTAGTCACAGATGTCTGTCCAGACATCTCCCTTCTTGGAAATCTTCCTATAGCATCCAATGTCCTAACACACTCATTCTAGTTCTTGACTCATCAGGATGTTATATTGCTGCCTAACTATCTCTGGGGTGTTAGTCTTGTTTTTCCAGGGAAGCCTTAACTGCCTTCAGGATAAGGACTAAACACATTTTTCTATATCTTACCATACCTAGCATTGGGTTGAACAGATGGTAAGTATTCAAGAAATATACACTAGATTATATTTAATTTTAGCAAATTTTACCTGCCTGCTAGCCTTAATTCCTCTCTTATTTTCTTCTTTCCTTCCTCCTTTATAGCACTATAGATTAAAAGTTGAAAGGAACCTTGGAAGACATCCAGCTCAAATACCTCATTTTATAGACATGGAAATTGAGGCACAGAGAGACTGAATAACTTACTGTTGTACAATACAAGAAAGTCATTGACTAAGGTAAAGTAGGAGTCCTGGGTCTGTGCCTCAAAATCCAATCTTTTTACTATAATGCTCCTTGTTTCCTTCAATCCTTCAGTAAAAGTTCTTTCCTTCCTTCCTTCCTTCCTTCCTTCCTTCCTTCCTTCCTTCCTTCCTTCTTTCCTTCCTTCCTTCCTTCCTTCCTTCTTTCCTTCCTTCCTTCCTTCCTTCCTTTCTTCCTTTCTTCCTTTCTTCCTTCCTTCCTTCCTTCCTTCCTTCCTTCCTTCCTTCCTTCCTTTCTTCCTTCCTTCCTTCCTTCCTTTCTTCCTTTCTTCCTTTCTTCCTTCCTTCCTTCCTTCCTTCCTTTCTTCCTGCCTTCTTTCCTTCCTTCCTTCCTTCCTTCCTTCCTTCCTTCCTTCCTTCCTTCCTTCCTTCCTTCCTTCCTTCCTTCCTTTCTTCCTTCCTTCCTTCCTTCTTTTCTTCTTTACTTCCTCTCATAGATGTGATTTATTACTCCTAGGGAGAAAAAATACCTTAAATTAATCAACTATCAGTCAAGATATTTATTAAGCTTTTACTATATTTCAGGCACTCTGATAAGCACTGAAAACACAAAGAAGGTAAAAAAATAAGCAAACAAAAAAGTCCCTGCTTTCAGGGAGTACACAGTTTTATGGGAGAACCAAAATGCAAATAGCTGTCTTCATATAAGAGAAGTAAATACTGAGTAGGTGAAGATAATCTGAAAGAGGAAAGCATTAGCAACTGGAAAGTTCAAGTCTATTGCAGAAGGTGAGATTTGAGCTGTCTTTTTTCATTTTTTTCAGATCACCCAGATTTACTACATTCTAGGGCAGGGATGGTGAACCTATGGCACGAGTGCCAAAGATGGCACACAAAGGTTGAGCTGAATCTTAAAGGAAGTCAGGAAAACTAAGAAATGGAGGTGAGGAGACAGAGTATATCCTAGGTAATGTAAATATTTTTGTGCATATGTTCCCTTTCTCTTTTTCTTTGATGATCTTAGGGGTATAGGCCAAGTAGTGGTATTGCTGAGTCAAAGGGCATCTAAAGTTTCATAATTTTATGGGTATAATCTCTGATGACTTTCCAGAACAGCTGGACTAATTCAAAGGTATACCAACAGTGCAAATTGCATTTATTCTTATAAATTTGAATCAGTTCCTTATATAGCTTGGATTCATGAGATCTTTATCAGAAGAACTTGCTGTTGAGACCAGACTTACTCCCAAGTAACCTGTTCCTTTTTCTGATTTAAATTGAATAGTTTTATTTGTGCAAAATCTTTTAAAACTTATATAACTAGCCGTCTTAACTCCTGTGATCTTCTCTATCCACATATGAACTTCCCTTCTATCCCTATCCTTAGTTGTGAAAGATAATTCCTTCCTTACTTTTCCAATTTCTTAAAGTTGTCATCTTTTATGTCTAAGTAATGTATCCATTTGGATTTTACCTTATATATGGTGTAGCATGTTAGTCTATACCTAATTTCTGCCAAACTTATTTCCAATTTTCCTAGTAGTATTTGTCAAATAGTGATGATAGCAGTAACTGGCTTGTTTGAATTTATGAAGTAGTAGACTACTGTGTTCATTTCATTCTGCATGTTCTTTGTTTCATCTGTTCTCATCTCATTTATTCTTCAATTAGTACTAAATTGTATTAATGACTACTAATATGTTGTTTAGTTTATGATATAACACTTTATAGACTCCCTTTATTCTTGCTTTTTCACATGTTATCTGTAAGATTCTTAACCTCATGTTTATACAGATATTTTCTTATTATTTTTTCTAACTATAAAATCCTTTGATAGTATGATTGTATGACAATGGATAAGTAAAGTAATTCTGGAAATATTATGATCTTTATTATAATGGTTCAAACTACTCATGGTTAGTTAATCTTTTTCTGGTTATTTAGGATTGCCTTTGTTTCTTGCAAAGAGTTTTGTGTGGCTGGATTCAAAGGTTCTTGGGGTATAGCTTGGTAGATAAAATATCAGGTAATTTGAATGGAATTTCTATTTTTAACTCTTCCTTCTGGATTTTCTGAATAATATGCAGAAATGATGGTGATTTATTTTACACATCACAATTTCACTGAATTTATTGTTCCACTTAATTATTTAATTGACTCTATAGAGCATCTAAGTAAATCATTTTATTATCTGCAAAAAGTGACAATTTTATTTTTCACTTGCTAATACTTATTCCCTTTGTTTTTCTTGTCTTATTGATATGATTTAGTACTTGTTCAATAGTAATAGAGATAATGGGTATCTTTGTTTTACTCTGATCTTATTGGAAAGGCCTTTAGCTTTTTTCCATTACATATTATGTTTGCTTTTAGTTTTAGAAAAACATTATTTATTTTATTAAGAAAAACTACAGTATATTTCTATGCTTTCTATTTTAAAAAAGAGTTGGGTTTTGTCAAAAGACTTCAGTGTTTATTGATATAACCATATGTTTTTTATTATTAATATGATTTACTATTTTAATATGTTTATATTTATAGTCTTCCATATGTTGAACTAACCCTGTACTCCTAGTAAAATCCAATCCAGTCATAGCATATAATCTTTCTAATGTGTTGTTGTAGCCTATTTGCTCATATTTTATTAACATTTTTTGAGTCAGTGACTATTAAGAATATCAGATGTTGCTTTGCCTCTTCTGGTTAAGATATCAAGATCATATTTGTATCAGAGAGAGTAGATAATTCCCTTATTTTCTTATTATTGTAAATACTTTATTAAATAATAGAATTAATTATGCTTTTTAAGTTTGATAGAATTCACTTGAAAATACATCCAGTTCTGTTTAACTCTCCCCACCCCCTCATCCTCACCTTCTTTGGGATCTCATTTAGGTTCATTCAGTTTCTTTTTCTGATATTAGATTGTTTAAATAATCTACTTTTCTGTTAATCTCAATGTTTTATATTTTTTCTTGTGCATTTTCTGTAATCAATTTAGTTAGCATATAATTAGGTAAAATAGCCTTTACTTCCTTTTCAACTGTTTTGAGTTTTTCATTTTAATTTTTGATATACTTTTATTTGTCTCTTTTTTCAATAGAACAACTCCTAATTTTATCCATAAAGTCAGTATTTTTGTTTCAATTATATTAATCTCTTTTTTATTCTTAGAATTTCTGCTTTGTTTTTTAGCTGAGAATTTTTGATTTCTTAGTATTCACATTTTTTAAACTGCATGCCCAGTTCATTGATTTGTTCTTTTTCTTTCTTTCTTTTTTTTTTTACTGATGAAAGCATTTAGCAATATAAAAATCTCCCCTGAGAAATTTACCCTCTGATTTAGGAGTGACAAGTAGGTGGTGCAATGGTTACAGTGATGGATGTAGATTCAGGAAAGACCTCTGATCAAATCTGGCCTCAAGTATTTATTTATTGGGCAAATCTTTTAACCTCCAAATGTTTTAGTTTCCTTAACTGTAAAACAGGAATGATAATAGCCCCTATCTCTCTGTTGCTGTGAAGATTGTAAAATGCTTAGCCCAAAAAACTTAGCACATAGTAGGACCTTAATAATTCCTCATTTCTTTCCTTGCTTTAGTTGGTTTCATTATTGTCATTTTCTCTATGAAATTTTTGTTGTTTCTGTAATTTGTTCATTAACTCACCAGTTCTTTAGCATCATGCTATTTAGTCTTCAAATGCATTTTAATTCTTTCAAGGACCTTTGTTGAATCTAATTTTTGTGGTTTTGTGATCAGTAAAGTCCTGACTTACCTCTTCTAGAATGTCTTAGGTCTCTCCCAAAGGAGTACCTTCCCAGAGAGAATTAAATTTTCTGAGTCTGTCCTTTAAAACTTCTCTCCACTAAAACTTCATACAAGATAATTACTCTGATCTTTGTAAGATGATCACATAAACTAATTCACAATAATGTAATCTGTTGCAATGGAACCACGATCTCACTGGTATGGGTATTCCTGTCCATGTTATAACCAATCCACTCTTCATTGTGTGATTCTTGCTCATATTTTCCCATAAATCCTCCATAGAGAATTGCTATTTTCTTCTAGGCCTATTAATATTCTCTGGGTATCAGTATTCAGGTGGGTTATCTGTTATTGCTTTCTCTTACTCCATGACCTGTCTACCTCTTTTACTGATCACATGGATGCTATTGTCCATAACACTACTTGTATGCAAGTCATCGTTCAGCAAGCTTTGTCTTATGAGTCAATTACATTCTATGGCCTATTTTTGTACTGCCACTAGCCAAGAATAAAACCATTCTTAGTTCGGTTTATACAAAAAAGAGGTGATGTGTTTGTCATAGTTTATTAACCCATTCCAACATTTACTGAGACCTATTATATGGCTATGATTTTGACTTTTTAAAGATTGTGGTGGCCCATGAAAAAGTTATATCAGATTGTTTATTATCTCAGTGCTATGGAACTCCAGACTCAAAGTTCTTTTTTTGCATCTAATTGGAGGAAAATAAAATTAAATTAGAACTAAGAGAAAAAAGAAAAGATTGTGATAGTCCATGTTTCAAAGCCTTATAGCATTACTGGAAGAATGCTGATATTTTTTAAGATGTGAATTTTTTGTTAGTTTTGGTCAGTGAACATTGCAGTTTCTGAAAAATCACTGTGTTTACTGATTTGGCTTGGAAGGTCTCATAAAATTATTTGTCAAATTCTTCTACCTTTTCATTCTCTGCATCACCTTAACTGAAATTGCCTTGGTGGTGATATTATTACTTATGCTCAATGCAAACTTTGTAAGGTGAGATAACTAAGGTTTCCATGTTGAATATGGTTTCCTCTTGACTTTGGGTGCACCATAAAACCAACTCCTTTCTTTGCCCAATCAAGGAAAACCTGTAAATTATCCTTCCTTTGAGCTCCAGCTCCCTCATGCCTTCCGATTTCATTTTCCCTGAGAATATGAATACTGATGTTGCTTGCTTCCTAAACTCTTTGGTCATCATATGAGTTCCTCTTACTTAGAGTCTCAACAGTTAGGTTAGTTTCTAAAGGCAGCCTAATATCTGTGTGATTCTTAGCATCTTCTGTCCTTGCCACTCTGCAACTAACATAAAAACAGATCATATAAGACTCAGGGCCATTAACATTTTGTTTGCTTCATGAGTTGCCATGGGCAAATAGTTCATCATCTAGTTGCCAATATACTGAGGCTGGTTCTAGGACAGCAGATTCAGTTGGTTACCTGGACCATTTCTCTTAGATAATAACTTAATATGCTAACTCCTCTGAAGAAAGTATTTGCAGTTTTAACAGGCCAACTTACTTCATCTCTCTGTCTATTTTCTCATCTATAAAATAAGAGTTTAGGACAAAATGATAAATTTCTAAGACCTTTTCTAGTTCTAGGATTTTAGAGCTCCATGAACCTATATAAGCCTTTCTGAAGGACATTAGGAAACATTATAAAACATGGGACATAATTCCATTCGTAGGATGGGATCATAACCAAATTATGGCATTAGGAGGTGCTTCAAAACAGGGACACTGGCTCTTTGATTATTAAATTGGTCCCAATTGTTAGCTCAGTTTCAATAAACACACATATTTCCATTCCCCCTTCCATTTCCCAAACATTAAAAATGATCAGTCTGGATTGCAATTCAGCTCAGTAATTACTATGTTTGACCCAAGTATTTTCAAGAGGAATCCCTGTAAAGGAAAAGTGGGATATACAGTCTATTACCTTTAATTTGATTTTGCTATCCAACAAAATTAACAATACATAAACATTTGCAAAATTACATGTTTTCCCTCTGCTACAAATACCAAATACATTTCCCATAAATTATGGTTCAGTCGTGCATTTTGTTGTTCTAAAGCCATCGCCTTCTCAGAACCAAATGAAAAGCTTGTCGGGCAATGATATTACAGATTACAAATTAACAGTCTTCATATGCTTTTGTTGCAATTACATTTTGACCAGCTTTAGGCGACTTTAGGCCTAAGTTCCAAATAAAATGCGAGCTCGCTGAACTGAAACTTACAGTATTAGATTTATAATAAACAAAGGTAGGTCACAGAACCATGTCATTTTTCAAAGGGGAAAGGAAATCAGGTGGCAAAGCCTAAACTTTATTCTACTTCTAACTTGTACTGGACTCAACATGGCCTTGCAGAGAGACTTGCCGAGAATCAATATTGGGATTAATAAAGAAGAAGAACTCATTGGAGAGGCTCCAGGGAGTATAGAAGCTCCCTTACTTGGTCTCTGGACACTCGTTACCATTTCCTTTCTTTGTCAGTGTGGGATTGATTTCACAGCCCAATTTGATTTCCACAGTCCACTAAGAGGGCTAATTTTCCATTCTGAACTTTTCAACTGCACGCACAATTTTAAAAACAATGTCTACACTTGTTAAATATTGGATCCAGTTGTATGTCTCTGAAGTTCAACCCCCTTCACTCCTCAAGACAGTGGCTTTTTGGAGTTCTGGCCCCGGGGGAAACCATCTTTTGGTTTCAGTAGTCTGCAGCCAAGCTGATGCAGAAGTAAGAGAAGCTGTCCATAAATGATGGTGGGGAGTGAGTGGGTGGGGGTGAACTGTGATCTCCCTGAGGCCCATATTCTAATCCCAGTCCAAACAGTAATTTGGGAAAGTCACAACCACTCTATACTTTGGTTTCACCAAATTTAAAAATGGAAGGAGAATGTCTGCCCTCCCTGCCTTCTAAGAATCTTGTGAGGCAGAGCCAGGTTTAAGGATAGGCAAGAGGAGAGATATTGAGGGGAAACCATGCTGTGAGATACAGCAGACATTACTCCACAATATTACTTTTTATAAATGCATATACAATCAGTCAGGCATTTTCCAGGCATGCCCCACTCTTTGTGATTCCATTTGGGGTTTTCTTGGCAAAGATACTGAAGTAGTTGGCCATTTCTTTCTCTTGTTCATTTTACAAATGAAGAAAGTGAGACTAACAGGGTTAAGTGACTTGTCCAGGGTCATACAGTTAGGAAGTGTCTGAGGCTGGATTTCCTGACTTTGGGCCCTTTACTTTTTCCACTGAGTTGCACATAAATGCATATACAGGGTGTCAAAAAGTTATAGTATAGTTTTAAGCCAGTAATTCTACTCTACCTTTTGGAACATTCTGTGTTTTTCTTATTCCCCATGAAGTCAAGGTATGAGTCAAGTTGTAAGTGTAAAAGTGAAGGATCAAATCCTCGTGTGGATACTAATAACAATAAGTATTTCTAATGGTATTTTAATGTTTCCAAACAGCTTTACATGTGTTATCTCAATGGGATACAATTTTCCAATGTTGCTTAAATACATACATCCCATGTTCCTATTCCAGTGTGAGGATAACATTAAATAACACAGCAAACCCTCGTTTATTTATATTTGTTCAGGAATGGGTTACCAGTGGACTGTTGGAGCCCTTTGGATTTGAGGAAAGAGTGAGGAAGGCCTCCAGCAGGTTAAGTGGACTCCCTGTAAACAACGTAGGAGAGGAAATGTATCAGTCTCACAGAATGGACAGGCACAAGTGGATGGTCATCTGAATCATTAGAGGTCATGGCCACATTGATGATATTTGAGGTACTTTGGAATATTTTGAGAATCTAAGAATGAGACAGCTTTATGAAATAGATATTGCCCATAACTGAGAATCACTCTATATGCCATCCAGGCACTGCAATATTTAAAATGCTTAGAGAGTTCATTGAAAATTTTCTTCCTTTAGCAACATAAGTATAAGTCCTCTGAATTTTTTATGTGCATCTCTGTTCAGCTAGCAATTATTAAGTAAAAGGCACTATCCTGAGCACTAATAATACAAAGATAAAATGAAAAACAATCCCTGCCCTCCAGGAACTTAAATTCTACTGACGAAGACATAGTAGTTACAGAGATAAATAAATAAGACTCTGTTTGAAAAGGGAGAGATCCCTAAGAATTGAGGAGCTGCAGGAACATGGAAAGACTTTCCCACAGGAGAGTCTGGAGAGGTAAATGGATCCGGGCTGAGAAGGGCTTTATATGCCAAGCTGATCCAGGAAGACTCATCCTCATCCTCGTGAGTTTAATCTGATCTCAGACACTTACTAGCTATGCAACCATTTGCAAACCACTTAGCTCTAGTTCTTTTAGTTTCCTCATCTGCAAGATGAGCTGGTAAGGGAGGAAATGGCAAACCACTCCAGTATCTCTGCCAAGAGGAGTTCACATTTTATCATGGAGGCAATTGGTATCCAATGAAGAACTACTTAAACTATATAGAATATGATTTGATCTTTCTTTGACTCAACTCAAGAAGACACACATTTGTAAACAATCTTGCTATGGTTCAGCACACTCAGCTAGGCAGTGAGGGATATTTAGATTCTTACCTTCATGAAGTTTATCTTTCATTTTTTATCTTGTTCACAAAGCAACATCCCATAGTTCCTTGCACATCAATGAGGGATAGATTGCTGTGTGTGAGGAAGACTAGGAAGGGTAAGATGGTCTACTTCGTAAAGAGTTTAAATGTCAAATGGAGTTTATATTTGATCCTGGAATGGATTGTGTGTGTGTGTGTGTGTGTGTGTGTGTTTGTGTGTGTGTGTGTAGGGGTGACATGGTCACCTGGGTGGACATGTGGAAGATGAAAGGGCATGGGCCACTAAAGATTTATGAGCAGAAAGTAGCATGCCTAGTCATAGACTAAAGTAAGTTGTAACTATGCTGGAGAAAGAGGGGCTGACTTCTTCCTTTCTTAATGGAGGATTGCCTCTATTTCTTTCAGTTCCCTATCCCCTTAGACATGTGTCTTTCCTTATAAGGCCAACTTTCAACATGGTTGACCCCAGGATGAAGAATGTCCCAGCTCTGACCCCATAAAGTCTGGGTGATGGCTTAACAGTTGATGTTTCAGAAAGAATCTTCCCCACCCCCAAATATTCTCTTTCTCTCTATAATGCCCCATACTTTTAATTAAAGGTGTAGCTTGAAGACCTAGTCATTTTACTCTGATCTATCCAAATTTGGGTTTATAAAGTAAATCTCCTTCTCATCTCAGTTTTTCTTCCCTTTGTTCCTAATCTTATTGCTAGCATTCAAATGAACTGAACTGGCAGAGAATGGGATGGCCATCTCGACTTTAATGTATTGTCACACAAATGTGGAGGAATGCTTTAAGGTATATAATTGGGCAGTTAGATGGCACAGCAGATAAAGCTCCAGGACTAGAGTAAGGAAGACTCATCTTCACGAGTGCAAATCCAGCCTCAGATGTGTCCTAGCTCTCTGACAACTCAGAGAGCTTGGGCAAGTCAGTTTACCCTGGTTGCCTCAGTTTCCTTATCTGTAAAACTACGCCAGTTTTCTTTTTCAAGAAAACCTCGAGATGGCAACAAGTTGGACAGAAATGAAAATGACTGAAGAACAACACACAGTTTACAGAAATTGCAGATTTTAAAGAAACCATAGGCTGCTACTACAAGAAGATGGAGAGGAATGAGAAGCAACATGGCTACCTTCCTCTCCATTCAATTCTCAATTAGGAAATGGGTAAAGGAAGGAGGAAAGGAAAGAAGGAACACTGATAGGAGACTAGATTTCAGTCCTGCCCTCTCCCCAAACCCCACTCCAGGGTGAGGCAGTTCTCCAAGGCATTCTCACCAATAGCCCCCATTCTTGCATCTCAGATAATCTATAGTCAATCTAAAATATGGTGCCTGGTTACCCAATGTTTGCCTATTGCTGGAGAGCTCAACTGCCTTGTAATTCTCATCTTAATACATGATGGGAGGGTTCAATACCTGGCCTCTGGCTGGGATACTGGTCTGGCTCCAGACTTCAGGCAAGGTCCATGGCTGGGATACTGGTCTGGCTCCAGACTTCAGGCAAGGTTCATCAAGATAAATACACGTGAACATCCCATTAACCATTGGTAACTGAATCAGCAAATACAGGGGCACAGCTGTACTAATACTGTACTTCGGGACCATTATTAATGTAAATAAAATCTTCCTTAAACAATAGCACTACAATAACACTACAACAGACTTGATCAGTGAGAACTCCAGAGGCAGATTAGAGGAAAATTTCACATGGGAGAGTGGTTATTGGGACATGGGAGATAAGTCATGTTCTGATCTGCTGGACTTCACCATGTACTCACTTGGTAGGTGGTTTGAAATGTATGAACCATTTAAAATTTTTTCTGGAATTTTCCAAATTTTCTACCCACCCCATAGTTAACCATGGTTAACTGAAACAGTGGATACTGGATCAGTGGATACAGGGGCACAACTGTGAAAGTAGCAAAAGAATAAACTAAGGTTGAAAGAGATTTAAGTTATTTGCCCAAAGTCTTTTAGCTGGGAAGTTTCTGAAGCAGGACCCAAATTCAGTTCTTACTTCAAATCTGGCTATATCATACCCATTGTGTCATACTTTCTCTATACAACTTCCTCTGGACCTTTCAGAAAGATTGACACTTCAGATGCAGGGTGGGTGAATCCAGGAGTTTACTTCAACTTACAAATGATTCAGAGAGAGTAGGAACACCTATATCTCTGGATGGATTTTCATTGATGATCAGAAATTAAGAGCCATCCCTCATGTAACTTGAAAAATCATCATGAATTAGAATTTGGGACCACAGGATGTCTTTAACACTAGCTTTTAATTTTGCCAGGAATCTGGTGATTAGTGTAATCCACATACTTCTTGGGAAGCAGGGGAAGTTCAATTCAATTCAACTAATAGTGCAGTATCAAGGTTCTGTGATAGGTAATGAGATATAAAGACAAAAAAAGAAGAGGGGTCCTGGCCTCCTTGAGTTCTGAGGGCTCCTGATGGAATTAAGTTCAGTTGGTTTGGGCTGGATGAGCCCCAAAGCAAAAAAACCTCCTCTGCGGTCTGTGTTGGATGGAAGGACCCAGCCAGGGGGCTGCAAGCTTCCCCCCCCCCCGCCCCCCCCCCGTCTCTCTCTGTTTCCCTGCTGAGACTAGCTCAGGTTGCTTTCAAGATGCGCCCTTCAGAATAGCTGGCCCTGAGGCCCTTTTGCTGGCCCTGAGGTTCCCGCTGCTGCTGCGGGCTCAGCGCTCTGGGTTGGGGAGAGGGGTCCTGGGACCTTCCTTCTGCCTTCCCCTTAGATCCAAGTGGTCTAGGGTTCTGGCTTTTGGGGGGCCGTACCTTTCGATCCAAGTCCAGAAGGAGGGCTCCCCAGGTCTGTCCTGTTGTTCAGTTTGAATTTCAGTCCCCTAGGAGCATTCAGTTTGTAATCGGTAAGGAAGGGTTTTCAGAGGTCTGAACTTTTGCTGCCTCTAAGCTGCCATCTTGACCAGAAGTCTCTGCCCTTAAAGACTCCCTGTCCTCAAAATTTTAGAGTACCTTCTACTCTATTTACTGCAGAGAAGGTGAACAAGTTGCCAAAATTATTCTCCAGAACAGGGATTCACCCAGCTGCCCTCAGGATCAATGTTTTTAGACTCTTAGTACCAGGATATTTTTAGAGCCATTAAGCTTTCCTTTCAATATAATATAACTTCCTTAACAACAGGATCTATTTTGCTTTGATTTTTATATTTTCAGGGACTACCATAGTGCCTTGTGCATAGTAGACACTGAATAAAATTTGATGACCTGCTAAATGGAATTGAACCCCACTTTCATGTGATTACTTTAATCCTTGGTGTTCCCCATCAGGTTTGATACTTAAAAGGGAGGCATCTAGGTGGCTCAGTAGATTGAGAGCTAGGCCTAGAGATGGGAGCTCCTGGGTTCAAATCTGATTTCACATACCTCTTAGCTGTGGGACCTTGGAGAAGTCACTTAACTCTCATTGCCTAGCTCTTACTGATCTTGTGCCTTGGAACTAATACATTGTATTAAAAAATAGTACTTGAAAGTGCGTGTTGAATTATTTCAGCCACGTCTCTTTGTGGTTCCATTCAGGGTTTTCTTGGCAAAGATAATAGAATGGGTTGCCATTTCTTTCCCCAACTCATATTACAGATAAGCAAATGAGGCAAACGGGATTAAGTGACTTGCCCAAGATCACACAGTATGTAAATGCTGAGGTTGGATTTGAATTCATGTCCTTCCATCTATTTTTTTAACCATAGGTCACCTTTTCAAGTCCTTTTTCATCAAGTCATAGAAAGAAATGCGCCAAAAGATAAAACATACAAAATGATATATCCATCCTTCTAGTTCTTCTTGAGCCATCTTCTTGTTTGTGATGGAGAAAAAAAAAACAATACTAAATTTTCACCATGAGTATGATATCCTTTATGATATTAGTGATGGCTAACAGTTACTTTGATATTCATGGAGAATTTTGTCTACATTATTTTAAGCCTCCTAACAATCCTGTGAAATAGGTATTCCAGTTATTTCCATTTTCTTGATAAAGACACCGAGTCTCAGAGAAGTCACATATGGTCACACATCTAGTGAATATCTTCAGCAGGATTTGATCCCAGATGTCCCTGGATTGAGGTCTAGGGCTCCATCCACTATCCATACCACCTCCTTTGAATTATGGAGAGATATCAGTACTCTATGTTCCTGATTCTTAGCTGTCCAAATGAGTTTTCTTGAGGCTCTCTTCTCATTGAGCTATATCGACTCCCTTGTCTTGATTTCAGAGAAAGGTAAACATAAAGGGACTTCAGATTTTTCAGGAAGGAGTAAGGAAACAAACATTCATGAAATGTTTATTGCATCCCAGACATTGTGCTAAGCATTCTTTTACCATATTAATCTCATTCGAGACTCACAAGAACCTGGCAAGTAGGTGCTGCTATTATCCCCACTATACAACTGAAGAAACAGAGGTTGACAGAGTAACATGCCCAAGCTAAGTGTCTGAGGCCATATCAGGTCTTCTTGAATCGACTATCAGCACTCTATCCACTGGACCCCCCAGCAGCTTCAGGGCTAGTTTGAAGACAGGGTTATGCTGTTTGATATGTACAATGAAGTTTCACTAGCATTTCATAATCTTACTTTTTAGGATCCAGTGGTTTGGGAGGTTGGGGCACAAGGGTAACTTCTTGGCTTTATTTTCTTGTGATTTTATCTTATCCTGAAATACTGGTACTAGTAAACCTATTAGTGAAATTGGATAAATGTCCATTGAAGAGTGACTCACTTTTCTAGGATATATAATAGCAAGTAAGAGAGAGGAGATGCTCAAATGGATCTGTGAAAGAAGTATATTGGGTCAGCTAGGTGCCTTAGGAGAGAGAGAGCCAGGCCTGGAGATAGGAGGTTCTGGGTTCAAATCTAATATCAAACAATTTTTCACTGCATGATCTTGGGCAAGTCACATAACCCTGATTGCATATCCCTTCCCACTCTTTTGCCTTGGAAGTGATACTTAGTATTGATTCTAAGAGAGAAATTAAGGCTTTAAATATATATATATATATATATATATATATATATATATATATAGAGAGAGAGAGAGAGAGAGAGAGAGAGAGAGAGAGAGAGAGAGAGAGAGAGAGAGAGAGAGAGAGAGAGAGAGAGAGAGAGAGAGGCACAATAGAGTGGAGAATACTTATGATCTGGAGTCCATGGGCTACATGAATTACTTAATCCCATATTTTTTAGCCCTGATTTCTTTCATATATACATGTATATTTTTATTTATGCCTATGTATATACACGTCTTTCCTACCAATCAACAAACATTTATTAAATGCTTATAATGTACTAGCCATGTGTTAAGTGTTAAGAATGCAAATACTAAAGTGAGAAGGTCCTATTCTCAGGGATCTTACATATAATTATATTTAGAGGCAGAAGGCCTGGGTTCAAATTCTGGTTTTGCCATTTACTACCTGAATGACTTTGGGCAAGTCACTTAACCTATCTCAGTCTCAGTTTCTCCCTCTGTAAAATGAGGTTAAACTAAATGAACTCTGAGTAGGAAGAAGTAGACAGATATAACACATGTTAAGTAGCTAGAAACATCAGAACCTGGCAACTGAATGGAAGAAGGTGGTGTATTGAGTGAGAATAAAGAGTTGGGGATGACTCTAGGTTGCAAACTTGGATAGCTAAAAGAATATGGTACCTTTGACAGAAATAAGTAAGAAGCATGGGTAGATTTTAGGGCAAAGTAAACACACAGAGAATTTGAATAAGTTACTGAAAAGTCTTTATAGAATTAAAATATACATTTCAACACAGTCCTGGTCCTAATATATCTATACCTCCAAAAAGCTTTTGTTGTGGAAATAAATTCCTTTCAAGATGGCAATAGAGACTATCCTATCACAAGTCAGAACCTTGCCCCAGGCATGTTTTTCACAGAAGCTATCAGCAGTTGAAAAGAATTATACAATCTAAGGAAAAAATAGCTGCTAGTGGTGAAGGTGGCATTTGAGACTTGGCACTGCTCATTGGAAGGGTCCCAGAACCACACAGTAGTCCAGTCAGATCATAAAAACATGGAGCATTTCCAACATGGCAGACAACTAAAGCAGTAACAGATAAGATGGGAACCTTTCTTCAGCCAATTCAAGTTCTCCATAATGTGTCTTCCAGGCCCCCATCATCTGTGAGCAGATGCCTCATCATGGAGGTTGGAATATATCCCATCCATCTCCCACTCACTCATGCAAGTTACATTGTAGCTAGAGAATTTTGCAGTATCTCTACCTCTGGCTAGCTATCCTCAAGCTGATTCAAAAGCCCAGGACACAGGATTCTGTGTCCTCACACCTAGTTGTCTACTAACCTAACAAGAAAAAGCTTACAGGTGTAGAAGGGGCATTATCAGATGGACTTCTCTCTCTATTGCCAAAAAGCACACAGATGTAGTGGTGAGATTCAATTCACAATCCCTCTCCAATCTCCTTTTCCAGTCTGATAATAAATGATTCTCCTTCACCCACTCTATAATCCAGCCATAAATGCCTAAAAAAATTTACCTTCCATCTTAGAATCCATACTGTGTAATGGTTCCAAGGCAGTAAAGTCTAGACAATAGGGATTAAGTGACTTGCCCAGGGTCACACAGCTATGAAGTGTCTGAGGCCAGATGGAAACCGGGGACCTCCTGTCTCTAAGCCTGGCTCTCCATCCACTGAGCCACCCAGCTGTCCCCATACAAGCTTTCTTATACGCAATACAACATACTCTATTTTTGTGTCATGAAAATATCTCCCTCCTTGACTAAAAAGTATTTATCTCTTACCTTACTCTTTAGAGTATATTGACAGTCATAACAGGGAAAGGATACTTGGCAAGGATACAGCATTGGTTCATTTGTGTTGTTTTCTTGCCTTTGCATTGTAAATTATAGTCCACTAGTCAGAAGCCTGAAAAAAGATTTTTGGATTCCTTGGGCTATGGATTTTGTACTTAGTCAACCAAGAAGGGTCAATGGAGTCTCACAGATGGTTTTAATATTTTTTACAGAAAAAATTAGCCTATCTCATGTTGGGTAGGGTCCTAAGAAAGCCTACATGACAGAGTCCTGAGAAATATTTCTCCCACTACAAAGATTTTCTTGATCCTATCTTCCTCATATCCTCGCCATAATTGCCTTGTATTCATTTCATACATATTTTATGTATGTTTATAAATGGTCCTCTCATCTTTAATAGTATATAATGTCCCGGAGGAGAGGGGCTCTTTTATTATCTTCTGTGAATAGCAAGCTACATTGCCTGACACACAATAAGCTCTCCCTCTCTCTCTCTCTCTCTCTTTTTTTTTTAATCTTTACCTTCTGTCTTAGAGTCAATGCTAAGTCCTGGTTCCAAGGAAAAAGAGTGGTAATGGCCAGGTATCTAGGATCACACAGCTAGTAAATCTCTTATTTGAACCCAGGACTTCTCATCTCTAAGCCTGACTCTATCCACTGAACTACCTAACTGCCTCTACATAGTAAGTTCTTACTAAATACTTATTGTTTGATTGATCCTGCAGTCATGTAGCAATAATTTAGTGGTGGGCCAAACAGAACTATTCAAGATCTTTCTTATCATCCCACAACATTTGGTAACTCTGTCTTTGTCTAGATTCCAGTTTCCATGATTAATCTTTTGATAACTATGCCTTCCTCAATTGACAAATAGTCAAAAGGTATAAACATATATATGAACATATATATATTCATGATATATAATTATATAATATATAATAATATAATGTAAGGTATTTCTCAAGGAAAGAATTTCAAATTACCAACATCTAATGAAAAGATATTTCAAATCACTAATGATTATAGAAATGTAACTTAAAAACAACTCTGAAGTTCCCTTTCAAATTTATCAGACTGACTAAGCTGACAAAAACCGAGGAGAAATGACAAATGTTGGAGGAGCTGTAGGAAAACAGGCATATTTTGCACTGATGATGGAGCTGATAATTAGTTGAGCTATTCTGAAAAGCATTTGGAACTGTGCCTAAAATGTTACTAAATTATACATATTGTTACTGGGTCTATACTCCAAAATATCAAAGAAAGAGGAAAAAAATCTACATGTATAAAAACATTAAAAGCAGCTCTTTTATGAAGGTAATGAACAAAGTATATAAATTAATATTTAATGTATAAATAAAGGAGTGTTGCACATGAGTTGAGGAATGGTTGAACAAATTATTGTATGTAAATGTAATTGAATCCTTTTATGCTTTAATCACATATAAAAGGATAGTTTCAGAGAATCCTGGGAAGACTTATATGAACTGATACAGAATAATGCAGAAAATCAGAATAACAATTTTCACAATAACAACTGTAAAAACAAAACTTCAAGGTCTCACAAACTCAATAAACAGCCACAATTCTAGAGGACTGATAAGGAAGTAAACTACCCACATCCCAACAAAGAGATGATGGACTCAAGAAGGTCAAACATACTTTTTGAACTTGGTCAATGTGGGGATTTGTTTTGCTTGACTATGAATATTTGTTCCAAGAAGTATTTTTTCCCTTTCTTTTTTCTTTTTGGAAAGTTGGAGAGAGAGGTAGAAGGGAAAGAAATTCTTTTTTCTTGAAAAAAATAACTTTAAAAAGAAATGTATGGTATCTATGATATGGTTTTATACACTCTATCATTCTCTCTCTCTCTCTCTCTCTCTCTCTCTATATATATATATATATATATATATATATGTGTGTGTGTGTGTGTGTGTGTGTGTGTGTGTGTGTGTGTGTGTGTATGTGTGTGTATATTTTTTAAACCCTTACCTTCCATCTTGGAGTCAATAATGTGTATTGGCTCCAAGGCAGAAGAGCGGTAGGGGCTAGGCAATGGGGGTCGGTGACTTGCCCAGGGTCACACAGCTGGGAAGTGGCTGAGGCCAGATTTGAACCCAGGACCTCCCATCTCTGGGCCTGGCTCTCAATCCACTGAGCTACCCAGCTGCCCTCTCTCTCTCTCTCTCTCTCTCTCTCTCTCTCTCTCTCTCTCTCTCTCTCTCTCTCTCTCTCTCTCTCTATATATATATATATATATATATATATATATATATATATATATATATATGTCAAATAGTAGCTCTCCTAAGAGTGTGGAAGGAAGAGAAGGAGGTAGCTCATAACTTACAATGTAACATAAAGAAATAAATAAAAAGAAAAATTTTAAACATCTCCTCAAATAAGATTCATTCAATAGAGGTGTCTCGCAGGCTATTATGACCACTGCCAATAACCACAGTGATCCTGAGTACTTCTACCTTATTGCTCTCCCCATAGCATGCTGCTTTGTTGGTGGCAGTGAATGCTTTGTTGAAAAGGATTCATTATCTCCCTTAACTACTCTCCCACAGAGTCTGAGATGGGCTTCATTCTTCCTTTTCCCTACAAGACTTTCCAATTTGTTTCATACTTTGGGGATACTTTTATTCATACATTTGGAGCTGGAAGGGACCCTAGAAATAATTTCTAAGGAGGCCAAGCTTAAAGAGCATTGGATTCAGAGTCAGAAAATATGAATTCTAATTTTAGTGTTGCCATTTATTAGCTATGTGACCTAGGTCCTTGGCCCTCAATTTCTTCATCTGTAAAAAAGAAGAAATTGAACTTGATGACCTCTAAGGTCTCTTCTACCTCTCTATTTATAGAAGCTGTAGCATGTGCAGTGGCTGCACTCTGGTAAAACTGATTTGACAGGACACCAACCCATCATTAAGTCAGAGGGATGTCTATCCCAAGTATATAATGACATCCCCCATGAAATGAGTGGATGAGAACAATTTCTTACAATGGTCATGAGGGCAGCTGAAAGAGCTGCTGTGGAGTACCTAAAACTTGGTCAATTATCAAAGACACTTAAGTCTTCCACTACATCATGGACCATTGGCAATTGTTCTGACTTTTGTCTTGCCACTGAACTTCAATGATTCTGCATTAGAGAGTCATGCTGACCTTTTTGTATAACTTTGCCTCACTTAGGGCCAAGATGCCAAGATGATGGAGAACATACACAGGCCCATCTGATCTCTACCAAATTATGCTCCAAACAATTATAACACCTTGAAAAAAATTCTAGAGCAGCATAACCCACAAAAAAATGGGATGAAATAATTTTTGATTGAAAACAACTTAAAAGAGCATCACAATTGCACTGGGGTGGAAGTATAGTAAAAAGTTGCATGCCAAGGCAGACTTCACTATAGTGTTTGAGGGCAGCTGAATCAGCAGCAAATGCCTCTGGAGCTCTCAGTCACAGATGGTAAGGGAAGTCAAACAACTGCTCAAAAGGAGATTTGAGCAGTTCCTTTGCTGGCTCTGGATGTAAGGCTCTTGACTCATTACCCATACACAGATCCAGGTCACAATCCTAGGTCAGAGTCTCAGGGAGGTGAGAAGCTAATATTAGCACACACCAGTGCTTGTGGTCACAGGGGAGTAGGAGTCCCTGGTAACAGTTCCAAGGAGGAAAAGAGTGCTTATGATTGTTCATAGGCCAAAGTACTGACTGGGAGAATATTAAACATACCTCTCCTTATGGATCATACCATCTTGGAAGAATAGGAAACATATAGTCCCCAGAGGTAGCTTTGAAGGCAGCTGCACAAAGAACCTGAAACTTGAAAAAAAATGCTCTCTTCCTCACAAGAAGAGTTAACTTGTAACTTTTTTTTAATGAGCAGACAACAAAAAAAGAAATAGCATAGAAAATTATTTTAATGACAGGGAAGACCAAATTACAAACTCAGAAGAAGACAACAAAATCAATACTGCTGCATCCAAACTCTCAAAAAAAAAATAAACACGAATTTGTCTCAAGCCCAAAAAGAATTAATGGAGGAACTCAAAAAGGATTTTAAAAATAAAATGAGAATAATTGGGAAAAGAAACAAGACAGGAAAATCATGAAAAAGAGTCAAAAGCTTGGTAAAAGAGATGCAAAAATCCACTGAAGAGAACTTCTTTAAAGCAGAATTGGACAAATGGGACAAATGGGACACTGAGAAAAATCACTGATGAGAAGAACTCCTTAAAAGGCAGAATTGGACAGATGGAAAGAGGTACAAAATTCGTTGAGGAAAAGAACTCTAAGTAGAATCAGCCAAATAAAAAAGGAGGTACAAAAGATTACTCAAGAAGATCATTCCATAAAAATTAGAATTGGACAAGTAGAAGCTAATGACTCCATGAGACATCAAGAAACAATCAATCAAGGTCAAAAGAATGATAAAATAGAAGAAAATGTGAAATAGCTCATTGGAAAAATGATCAAAGTAGAAAATAAGTCCAGGAGAGATCTTCTAAGTTATTAGACTACCTGAAAGCCATTATCAAAAAAATAGCTTAGATATCAACTTTCAAGAAATTATCAAGGAAAACTGCCCATTATTCTAGAACCAGAGGCAAAATATAAATTAAAATAATCCACTGATCACCTCCTGCAAGAGATCTCAAAAAGATGACTCCCAGGAATATTACAGTCAAATCCCCAAACTCCTGGTTCAAGGAGAAAATATTGCAAGTAACCAAAAGGAAACAGTTCAAATATTGTAGAACCACAATAAGAATGACATAAGATTTAGCAGCACCTAGATTAAAGAATCAGAAGGCCTAGAATATAACATTCCAGAGGGCAAAAGAGCTAGAACTTCAACCAAGAATCACTTACCTAGCAAAACTGAGCATACAAGGGAAAATTAAAATTCAATTTAATAGAGGACTTTCAAACCTTCCTCATGAAAAGACCAGAGATAAATGGAAATGGAAAAATTAGACTCTCAAATGCAAGGCTCAAGAGAAGCATAAAAAGGTAAATATGAAGAGAAATAAAAAGATATTCAGTAAAGTTTAACTGTTTTCATCCCTTTATGGGAAGATAATTCTTGTAACTCCTAAAATCTTTATCATTATTAGGACAGTTTGAAGGAGTTTTCATGGGCAGAGGACAAGGGTATGAGTTGAACATGATGGTACAATTTCTAAAAAAAAAAATGAAATTAAGGCATGAGAAAAAGGAATGTATTGGGAGAAAAGGGAAGGGAAATATAGAATGGGGTATTTAAACTATGCCTCATAAAAAGGCATGAAAGAGCTTTTACACTGGAGGGGAAGATGGAGGAGCTGAGAAGGGAAGAGCTTAAACCATACTTTCAGTGGAATTGACTCCAAGAGGGAAGAATATACATAATCAATTGGGTATAGAAATCTATCTCACCTTATAGGAAAGTAGGAGGAGAATAGGAGAAGAGAAAGAGAATGGGCTAATAGAAAAGAAGGCAAGTAGGGAGATATGGTGGTCAAAAGCTAAACATTTTTAAGGATAGACAGGATGAAAGGAGAGAGAAAAGGATAAATGGGGGGATAGGATGGAGAATAATACACAGTAATTATAATGATGAAAAAGTAATTTATAGCAAATCTCTCTAACATAGGCCTCATTTCTCATATAGAGAAATGAGTTGAAGGTGTGTATATATAAATATGAAGACAAATCATTCCCCTAATGATAAATGGTCAAAGGGCATGAACAGGCAGTTCTCAAAGTATTTAAAGCTCTCTATATTCATGAAAAAATACCCTAAATCACTATTAATTAGAGAAATGCAAATTAAAACAACTCTGAGTTACCACCCAATAGCTATCATCTTGGATATTAATTTAAAAAGATGAAAAGAATAAAACTTGGAGAGGATGTAGGAAATTTGAGGCACTAATGCACTGTTGAGGGAGTTGTGAACTGATTTAATTTTTCTGGAGAGCAATTTGGAACTATGCACAAATGGCTACAAAACACTACATGCCCTTTAAACCAGCAATAACTTTACTGGGTTTGTATCCCAAAGAGATTTTTTTAAAAGGGAGAGGACCTTTATATACAAAAAATATTTCAAGCAACCATTTTAGTGGGTAAAGTTTTTAAAACTGAGGGGATATCCATCAATTGAGGAATGGCTGAGTAAGTTTTAGTATATGATTGTAATGGAATTATGATTGTGCTTTAAGAAATGATGAACAGGAAAACCACAGAAAAACCTGGAAAGATTCACATAAACTGAAGTATAATGAAATAAGCAGAACCAAGAGAACATTGTACACAGTGATAGCAATACTGTATGATGAACAACTGTGACTAACTTGGTTATTCTCAGCAATACAATCTCCAAAACAATCCCAAAGACTCAGAATAAAAAATATTATCTGCTTTCAGAGAATGAAATAATGGAGTCTGAATCCAGACTAAAGCAAACATTTTTCACTTTCTTAAAATTTTTTTTAGTTCCAATTTCCTTCCGCAAAAGAATTAATATGAAAAAATAGCCTACATGATTGCACATATAAAATCTATATTAGATTACTTACCATCTCAGCAGGGGGGAGAGGATAAGAGGGGAAAGAAAGATTTTGAGCCTAATTTTTTTTTAATTTTGGAAACTGTTTTCACACATAACTGAAGGAAAAATTAAATGAAAAGATTAAAAAAAATATATCCTGACTCCAAATTTAGTGCTTTCTGACTTTCTGAACAAACCTTTGCTTTGTTCACCATCCCCAAGATTATGATCATCTTCCCATTCTTTACTTTCCTGAATCCCACAACCAATCAGATAGAACCAATAGGTCATAAGAATAATAGTTTATCTATTTTTTTATATTTCTTTTTAGCAGGATAATTGGTCCATACTTTATATGCCTCACAGAACTCTTTTTCAATAAGGAAAATGCTCATAAATGTTTAACAAGTAGGATCTCTGGGGTAAAATAATGTATACATTACATTTTTAAAATCTGCATTATTAACATTTTCCATTACTTTCATAACTCTAGAAAATCCATAAAATAACAACTGAAGCTCTTATCTGTAGCATTTATAGATTTCCAAGGTATACATAATCACTCTGAAAATTTAACAATGACAAAAGTCAGATTTGAGTGGTTGTTAGCATACCCTTGTTTATTAACATTCTTATGATCTAGCCTGACGTGACCTCTAGGAACACTGAATGGTTCAATGTTTTGTCCAGAGTCACTTAGTTGGTATGTATCAGAGATGAGACTTGAACTCTTGACTTCCTGGTTTCAAAATCAACTATCTATACATTACTCCATGCTGTTTCTCAGGACATGTATATGATACATATATACTTGCTTGTGAATATATATATATATATATATATACATATATATATATATGGGTACATATGTAAAAATTTTGCTGATGAAATTCATAATAAAAAAAAAAGACCATTGACTTAGATCATTCCCTTCCACCATTAAATAAGATAGGGCCCAAATCCACAGTATATCTAAAGTGCCTTCTCTCTACTTAGCACCTGTTTAGTAGGCACAAAAGGAATAAAATTGGGATAATAATCTTTGTCCTCAAAGGATAAACATGGCTGAACCAATCACCATAATTAGGAGCTAACATGACACAGTGGAAAAACAATTGGATTTAGAGTCAGCTCACATAAGCTCAAATCTCAACTCTGCCTTCTACTACTCCTTGTGACCTTTCTCTGATCCTTTTTGTTATTCAGTCATGTCCACTTCTTTGTGACCTCTTGGGATTTTCTTGACAAATATACTAGAGTTATTTACCATTTCATTCTTTAATTCACTTTACAAATGAGGAAATTTAAGTTAACAGAGTTAAGTGACTTGCCCAGAGCCACACAGCTAGTGTCAGAGCCTGGATTCGAAGTCATAATGATGAGTTTTCCTGATTTTCAAGCTCAGAACTCTATCCACTGTGCCTCCTAGCTGCCCCTAATTAGCTGCAAGCCAACCCTAATATTTTTCATTTGTCAAATGAGGAGTTTGGCCTTAGGAGACTTGTAGTTCCAAACTTATTAAACAATTTAATTCTATCTGAAAGTTCCAAGTAGTTAACACTCATACTTCGATATGGGACTTCACTATGCCTTAGAAATATTTTCTGGAAAATCACTTTGGGCCTGGAATTTACTCCTTAGAAGTACTCTCTGTACCTAAAACCCTTCTCTCTGATTGGATGGGTCCTCTAAGGATCTCCATTTAAGTAGAATTCCTGGACCAGTCTATTTAAGTCCTTTCAAGCTACAACCCAGACCTCTCCATCCTTTCCCTGCATTAGGCACCCTTCATCATCCTTTCCCAGCTTCCATTCATATGTTTATTCTTCCCCAATATAATATAAACATCTTGAAGATAGTGAGCATTTTTTTGCTTGCATTTGTATTCCCAGCACTTAACACAATTCCTGGCATATAACTGACGTTGGTCCTTTATTTACTAAGAGGACTGATGATGTCACAGGGTGATGTCTTGACTTTTGCATGAATCAGACTTAAGCGAGGCAGGGTTGCCCAAAGTCATCAGCCTTACTCTCTTCCAGTCATTGAATTCCAGTGGCAAGGCAAAAATTGAAGTAACTGGCAATGGCCCTGGATACAGTGGACGGCCTTGGAATCTTCAAGGCCTGACCAAGCTCTAGGAGCTTGACTGACTCATTGTAAGAACTGAAGGAACATGGCCAAACTATCTCCATATATGGAAACCAGCAGGACATAGTGGGAAAACAACTGGATTTAGTCAGATCACATAAACTCAAATATTAACTCTGCCTTTTACTACCCATGTGACCTCAGAGAGTCACTTCTCTCTACATCTTTATATTAATTATATATAATATTAATAACATACTATAATAGTATATTAATATAATAATAATGATCACATATTTGTAAATGATTGATGACTGCCTAACAGACAAACATAGGACTTATATAAGGAATAAAGAGGAAATAAAAAGATTTGTAATTTAATTTATATAATTTTCTCAACATGTGGACCTTTTTTATTCTCATACATTTGCATTATTTCAAAATGTAGGAAAATCTAAGTTTAACCCTTAACTTAGAAATAAAAGAAATATAAATCACCACGTGTTCTAAGATTGCTTTAATCATATTAACTCTAGATAGTATCTTATAATTTGTATACCATGGTGTTGTTATTTAGTTGTTCAGTTGTATCCGACTCTTTATGATTCCATTTTGTTTTTTGGCAAGATAGTGGAGTGGTTTGTTATTTCCTTCTCCAGCTCATTTTGCAGACAACACAACTAAGGAATACAGGATGATTTGTTAACACAGCTAATAAGTGTCTGAAGGTGGATTTGAACTCAATTCCTCAGACTCTAGACCAGGTGCTCTATCCACTATGACACCTAGAGGTCCTCATATGTTATAATTTTCAAATTATTTTCATATACAATGTCCATTTAAACTTTTTTTTGACCCCTATCTTCCATCTTAGAATCAATACTAAGTATTGGTTCCAAGACAGAAGAATAAGTGCTAGACAATTGGGTTTAAATGTCTTGCCCAGAGTCATGCAGCTAGGAAATAACTGAGGCCACATTTGAACCCAGGATCTCCCATCTCCAGGTCTGACTCTCAATCCATTAAACCACCCAGCTTTTCTTCATTTAATCTTTATAGAATCTTAGAAATTAAGTAGCAAGAAAAATTCTTACAAGTTTGAATTTTATGTTCCCAGTGGATTCAACATTATTTCACTTCCTTCACCATATAAAATCATCTAGAAAAAAATAATAACAATATCAGCAACAATAATGCTGTCTCTTAAATTCCAACTTATTATCTTTGCTGGGAAATGGAAAGACAAGAGTGGCAAACAGAAGAGTAGAGAAATGCCAGCCCAGGTGATATATAGTGAGGACCTGATGCATTCCTAGATTTTTATTGTAGTTATGAAGATCTAGAATGAACCCCTGAATGCTGGCAATATTATTGATTGGGTTAGCATCTTGGTCAATGTGATGTAACTTCTCCTAAGAGTTAACAAAAGATTTATTTATATTTATATTTATTTAGTATTTATTTTACATTTTTATATTTATTTATATAGTACATTATATTTATATATTTATATAGTACATTAAAGTTTACAAGGTACTATACAAAAATTATCTCATTTGATCTTCATAGCTCTGAGAGATAAATGTCATTATCTCTATTTTATAGATCAGGTAACTGAGGCAAACAGAGGTGAAGTGATATGACGATGGTCATATAACTAATAAGAATCTGAGGCAGAATTTGAACTCAAATCTTCCTGATTCTAGTTTACAGTGTCCCCGTCATGAGGTAAAATGGATACAGTGCTAGGCTGGAGTCAAGAAGACCCGATTTCAAACATGACTCATACACTTACTAATCATTTAACCCTGGGAAAATCCACTTACCCTCTGTTTGTCACCGTTTCCTCAACAGTAATATGGAGATAATAAGAGTCATTGTGAGGATCAAATGAGTTAATAAATAAATTTAGCACAGATCCCAGCCCCTGGTAGGTACAGTATAAATGTTAATTCTTATTAGTATCATTTTTATGAAAATTATCACCCAGGCCAGCTTTCACATAAGAGACAAAGGAATGGGTGATTCCTATCTATGTTCTGGTACTACAAGAGGATGAAATAGAATGGAATGAATCAGAAATACCAATACCCCACCTGCTGGAAATTGAAGATGGTACCATTGAAGATGGTGCCAGTTGAGAAAGCAGGACAAACATGGAGATACATGAAATGGACTGAAGGCATTATCCTTTCATCACATGCCACTACTACAGATAACAAAACTGGAAACAATTCTCATCAGTTATAAGTAAGGGCTTCATGTTACTTTTTGTTAATGATACCCACAGTTCCAAATCACATAATGATGTACTTCCAACCAGTGCAGGATAATTGTAGGGAATAATTTCATCCCTCAGCCTAGATTAAATTAAATGAGAGGGAAAATCAAGAAACTACTCAACTCTGAAGAAGTTGAAGAATTCAAGATAATTGAAAAATCTTCATTTAAGATAGACTCCAAAGATTATATCTAGTAATAAAATGGATGACAAAAGCAATATTGATTTCTCTAATAATTTTCCATAAGAGGTGGGCATTCTTTGATTGGAATCTGAAAATTCCATTTTTATTTGACAACATGAATTAAAGTAGAAGAAATATTACTTTAAAACAGAGAAATTTAAAAAGCAAACTGGTATCTTCCATAACCACCATGGATGAACATATCCTCCCACAACATTTGAAAGAACATGTAAACAATTGCATATGCAAAAGCTGTTGTCATAATTAGAACCACGGGAGCAAAGGTAGAGGTAGAGAGGTATATCCCTAAGGACCGATGTCAACCACCACTAATGACAGAAGCAATATGAAAGAGTTGTTGAAGATTTTCAGAAAAGCATTGACAGATTACTTCACTATCTAGTTGTTATTTTGTTGTTCAGTTGTTTTTTAGTCATATATGACTCTACATGACCATATTAAATGAATTGTCATTCCCTTCTCCAGCTTATTTTACAGATAAAGAAAGTGAGGCAAATAGTGTTAAGTGACCTGCCCAGGGTCACCCCACTACTAAGTATCAAAGGCTAGATTTGAATTCAGGTAGATGAGTCTTCCTCACTTCGGCTTTGGCAATCCATACTCTGTGCCACCTAGTTGCCTTAGCTGTTATGCATAATATAAAAACTGAATATCATATTGCCCAATTAATGTTGAAAAAAGAGACAGCAATAAAAGAACCCAGAAAACAAAAATATGTCAGCAATTCCAAATTCTCTTAATTAGGAACTGAAAGCTCAAGTCAAAAGATTACGTTCAAATTCCAAGCAGCACAATACAGAGATCTTCATCTGTGGAATTCAATTCAAAACCATTACTTTGGAGGCTGTGGAAATATAGAAATCAGAGATTCATGAAAATACTCAAAGATTGGAGAGGTGGAAAAATTCTATTCATCTGTGTGGCCACCAGAAGCCCAGCTCAATGAAAATTCAAGTGGAATTTAATGAGAAACAGAAAACTTTGTTCATGGTTAATATAATAAACAACACAACATTTGCAATAGGGGAGGTGACTGAAACTTTAGCTTCTCAGCAAAACTGGAAAGCAATAGGGCCATACCAGGTTCATAATTACTGGCTCCAATATTTCCACAGTGGCTTAGGAATTACTAGAAATACATTTCATCAGATTTCTCTTGGAAGTAAGCCTGATCCTACCTTTCTTTAAAAGACAGTATCACACATCTATTACTAAAAGATGGGAACACCAATGAATCTCATAAATACAGGTAAGTTAGATGCTCGTATACTTTAGACAAAGCATTCACAGCCTGTATTATTTTAAAAGTTTATACACATTTACAAGAAAATAATAAATTTTCTGATAAGTACAAAGGATACGCCCAGATTTCCTGGGAATATAAAAAGAAAATTTCATTTGATTTGATAATTACTGAACCATTTTCTAGATAGCATGATATGATTATAATGTCTTTTTATTACTAATTATTGCAAAACCTTTGACTCAGTTCAGCACTCATGACTTATTCATGTACTACAAGTATATAAAAAAGATCCAATTATATTGAGAATGCTAGAATATTTGAGAAAACTGTGCTAAACTTAAAATATACCAGAAAATAATCATGCCCAGGAGAACTAATATAAACTGTAAATTTTTTCTGGGAGACAGTTTAAGCCCATTATGTTTCTTTTTCTAGATTTAAATGCAATATTATCTTTCCTAAACAGGACTAGATGCAGATTTCAAAATAACAAGATAAAACAAATTTATTTAAATGACATCAAGTTATTAGGACATTACAAATTGTAAAATCTTTCTCCATATATCACTATGTCATTTGTTCTTAATAAGTGTTCAATTCTTAACATTTGCCAGAGAAAGATAGACATTGAAGTCTTTGGGCTTGAATCTAGAGATCACATTGAATTTATGTAGAGATATGATACTAGCAAATCAAGACACATTGAGCACAAATATAACAAGGATAAAATTGGTCAAATATATTGATATTTTGCCATCTTTCAATAAAAAAAATGAATGATGGGGCAGTTAGGTGACTCAGAAGATTGAGAACCAGGTCCTGGGTTCAAATTTGACCTCAGACACTTCCTAACTATGTCATCCTGGACAAGTCACTTAATTCCCATTGCCTAGCCTTTATTGCCCTTCTGCATTGGAACCAATTCATAGTATTGATTCTAAGACAGAAGGTAAGGAAAGGTTTTTATTTTGTTTTTTAAAGGGAATGAGAAGAAAGCATGTAAAGAAACTAGTACTAAAGCAAAACTAATCTTATTGTATACTTTCAGAGATGTAAGCTAGACCATTATAGATTTGGAACATATACAAGTAAAAACACATATCAGTGAAATGCAGGGGCTCACTGCCCCATGTTAATTAAGGAAAGAAAACAATTTTTATCAAAGAGGATGAAAAGGATTAATAGATGTTATCAGGGAAAATGATGTGCGGCTTAAAAATGTACAAAAATACTTTTGTAACAATCATTCTTTATTTCACAAAATTGTACTTCAATAATCAAGGCTGACAACAGGGATATTCCACTGGGCGTATTGAAAGTAACAAAAAATAATGTATCTTTAGATGGAACCTATGAAGTGGTAAAATCTCTCTCTCTCTCTGTCTCTGTCTCTCTCTCTGTCTCTGTCTCTCTCTCTCTCTGTCTCTCTCTCTGTCTCTCTCTCTCTCCTCAAAGGTAGTTATTATATCCTCCCATAAGTTATCTTAGCCATAACTTCTAAAGGCCCAAGGAGCCTTTAGATATGTGTCCATCACACTAAACTCAATAAGTGCCCTCTCCCTCCCTCTCTCCCTCCCTCCCTTCCTTCTTTCCTTCCTTCTTTCCTTCCTTCCTTCCTTCCTTCCTTCCTTCCTTCCTTCCTTCCTTCCTTCCTTCCAGTGACTTCAGTCATCTAAAAAATATTTCATTAACACTTAAGGTGTACAAGGGCCTCTGCTAAAGCACAGAATTACATAATAGTAACTGACATTTTTATAAGGCTTAAATATTTGCAAAACTTCTCTCTTCTGAATTTTACAAACACTTTAATAAAGTAAGTGCTAAAGATTTTATCCTTATTTTACAGAGTGGGACACTGATATTTAATGAGTTTAAATGTCTTGCCTGAGACTCATATAAATAGTAAATGTTAGAGAAAGAATTTGAACCCAAAGTTCAAGTGTACTTTCCACCACATCTTGCTGCTTCTCAAAAGTAAGATGGTCTCTGCCTCAAGGACTCTATATACTAGACTGTATATAGACACTGAGACTGTATATAAACACTAGGAGGAATGCAAGAATAATTATAATCCAAGGCAGTGCTGTAAGTGTTAAATTCTATAAGAAAGGAATAATCAAAGTGCTTTGGGGATTCAAAGGAAGAAGAAATCCTTGATGGGATTAATCAGACAATGCTTCTTGAGTAGTGACATCTGAACCAAATGAGTTATCTTGGTGTAGTTGAGAAAATCTTACAATAAGAATCAAAATATCTGGATTCAAGTGCCAGCACTGTCATTTACTAGCTATGAAACCTTGGGGAACCTATCCCACCTCTAAATCTCTAAAAATAGGATAATTTCATTTGTATTACCAGGCTTGCAAAAGCTAAATATAAGGAAAATAATTTATAAACAGTAAAATATATTGATGTTTGTTGTGCTGGTTGTTATTGGTATTGGGGAAAGAAGACAGGAAAGGGAAAGGCATACATAAAGAATAGAGAATTTTCCAATTTGGCACCATGAGTTTTAGTCTTGCTTGTGTCACTCAGCACTTGTATGTAGAGCATATTCTCTAGATACAATTTTTCTCATAGATCAATTTATGTGGTTGTATTCAATGATCTCTAAGATCTCTTCCAAGGAAAACCATATAGTTCTGAGGATAAACTGGTGTGTTAGGATTAACCCCTCTGGTGTAAGAGCATGCTGAGCCCTTTTTAGGGCTGCTCATTTGCCTTTCACCCAAATCTCACCTGGGGCTCCAAAAAGTGGTAGAATGTCCTGTAGACTGAAACAATCTTAGCAGATGGGTTAAACCAGGTTAAAAGTAACTAACAGGCCTCAAACCCATTGGTGAGTTAGTGGATGACTACCCCAATCATGTGAAGAATTCTCCAGGTGGAATGAAAGGAAGAGAACATTTTTTTTTTCCAATTGACAGGATGGAGGCTGAAGTAGAGTGCTTAGAGCTTGGTCAGATATTGAAAATACCAAGATCATCATCTGTTGAATCTAGGACTTTTGTCTTTTTTCAAAGCAGAAGAAAAGCAAGAATTAGACCACTAGGGTTAAGTCACTTGCCCAGGTTCATAAAACTAGGAAGTATCTGAGGCCAGATTTGATCTGAGGATGTCCCATCCCCAGGCTGGATTCATGCTTATTGATTCTAAATCATGAAGAATTCTACTGCTCAAAATGCACACTTAGAATGATATATTAATTTCTGGATGCTATATTTTAGGAAGGACATTGACAAATTGGAATGTCTTAAAAGACGGGTGACCAAGATAGAGAAAAAAAATAATGGAAAAACTACCATTAAAAAGCCTCCTGAAGGAACTATGAATCTTCAGTGAAAGGAAAGAAGGAAGGAAGGAAGGAAGGAAGGAAGGTAGGAAGGAAGGAAGGAAGGAAGGAAGGAAGGAAGGAAGGAAGGAAGGAAGGAAGGGAGGAAGGGAGAAAAGGAGGAAGGAAGGAAGGAAGGAAGAATACTTTCTCTGCTTGCTGACATTTCTATGAAAGTGTCTTCCTGTGTTCTGAAATTGGTTATCAGTTTTGCTCTTCCTTGGTTGTGAGTCAGTGATACTGACATGTTGTATAAGAAAATTGCCAGCTGAAATACTAGAAGCAATAGCTGGAGTCAGTTATGAGAAGGATGTCCGCATTGCTTGCTCACTTAGAGTGTGTTTAATCTTGCACTCTATTACCAATTTGTAACAGAGGATCAGAAAAATTGGAACATATTTCTAACCAACATTGCAAATCAGTGTTTGGATAAACTCATGGGAAGAAGAGAGAAAATTGACTGAATTATTCAATTTACCATTTCATGGGGTCTGAACTTCCTTAATTTTATCTCTTATAAAAATAATAAAATTATATCTCAAACCTTTTTATGGTTGTTATCCAGTGCTGCCTTCCTTAAACATAGAGGGAGTCAGTTTATTATTGTTAATTTTTTTAACAAAGGAATTTAAATAGTTGGGGATGATATTTGGATTAGTCATCAGGTTGTATTTTTCCATGATTTATTAGCCTGGGTCTCTTCAGGCACTTTGATACATATTTAAAGGCCTCGTCACTTTTTTAATAGTATTTTTAATAGTATTTAATAGTAAGTCTCCTGGCTATAGAGGGTGCTCAAGTCTACAAAAACTGAGGTTATTCCCTATCCTCAAATATTGCAATATCTTCAGTGCTTAGTTCAAAAGTAGTTTCCATGTAATGCTTTTTATTAATTGAGTTCTATTTAGTCTAGAAAATAAATGGAATATAACCAAAAAAATGGAAAATTAAATGTTACCCATAACTGACTCTAAGCCCCCACTCAATAAGGTTCTTCTACCTTCTCAGATCATTTTCTATTGCATTTACAGATTCAGATAATTAAGTGTATCATAATCACATGATTTTTTAATAATAGGAAATTAAATTCAAAGAAACTCTCTGTACTTGTACCCACCCTAGAATCATCTATTCATACAGGAAAGCCCACAATCCATGGACACCCATGGTTTATAAAAATGAAGTTTTTCACTTCCCCCAACCTCATTTCAAGTTCATAGATTAAAGAAAAAAGGGCAGAAATAAATTCATGTTGCACATCTAATAGGAATTCTAATAGCTAGTCTAAGATATGATGCCTGCTCTTTTCTTGAAATTGTCTCTCATTTGCTCTGGCATTCCTTAATTCCCTCCCTGCTCATGAAGCTACTGCTTTTATCTCTGCCTTTGTTGCTATGTAGGAAGTTATTGAGGGAACCTTGATCAGGAGGATAGAATCTAAGCTCTGGTGCCCCCTGGGGTCAGTGGGACAGTCAGCAATTAAAGCAGGGGACAATGAGGCAGGGAGAATGTCCCCTGGACAGCCCTAGAGAAGGAGAAAGGGCAATCCATGGAGCATAACATGTAAAAATGTGTGGCTTGGGTGAAGATTAGAAAAACCAAGGTGGGAGCAGATTTCTTAGTCTTTACTTCCAGTCTTGAAAAGACTGATTCTTCATGTGGCTGTGGGAAGAATATATAGGCCTTAGCCATCTAAATGGAATAGTGATCATAATCACATTAATCTTTCCTTAAGAGAAATATATCTTTATCTCTTCTCTCTCACCTCCACCTTCTCATTTTATTCATAAATGGTTAAAACTCTTGTCAGACTATTTTATTGCTAATGTTTCTATTATCTTTAAAAAAGTCCTAGACAGAAAGTTAGAGGAAGAAAAAGAAATGAAAGGCTACCAAGTACAAATAGCATGTGTTCATACTAATGTGTGAATTCTACCTCTTTCACAAAAAAAGGAAAGGACCAATCAATGAACAAGCATTTATTAAGAATCTACTAAGTGCCAGATATTATGCTAAGCAATGAGTATACAAATAGCAAAAAAGAGATAAACTTTGCCCTTAAGAAGATTGTAGTGTCCTAGGTGGGTACAATATGGTTTGATTTGGGCAATCACAGAGATATTGAATTGAGCTCCAGAGAAATATATTGTCACATTCTTTCCAGTAACAATGACAATATTAATCTCATTATTTTTCCATGAGCAAGATGGGGAAAGATATTGAAAGTTTGTATTGAGGGACAGAGAAAAAATGCATCCACACTAGCAAAGCAGACAGTAAGATAATAACATCTTCTAGATCCTGGTACCCCTAAAGGTGGCTGGATAGAATTAAGTACCTTCTGGGATCAGCTACATGTAGAGCCTTGATGTGAAGAATGATTAGTCCTCTTTTTCAAGTATCCTACATAGTAGGCAAGTCCTAAAGCTGAGTTGGGGACCAAAGTTTCTGAAGACTTGAGTTAGAAGGGTTGTTTGTCCTGGTGGTGAATGGGATTGGATAGTGATAGAGGATTTAGCAATATTCATGCATTATGTGACTAGCTGAGATATGTAATAAGGGACTATTTGAATTCTAATTGATAACTACAGATCAGGCTATTCATCTTCTTCTTTCCTTCCTTCCCCCCTTCTTCCTCCCTTCCTCCCCTTTTCCTCCCTTCAGTCTCCCTTCTTCCCTCCCCCTTCCTGTTGATTCTCCTTCTGGTTTCTCTAAATCAACTCAGGGTGAGTTTATGATGTCTCCAATAAAATATTCTTTCTCTTCTCTATCTTATGTAAGGGGTTTATTGGGGAAGACAGGGAAGGATAAGAAAATGAAAGGGAAGAGGGCTTGGGGGTTTCCCCAATACTAGGTTGAAGGATGGTGAAATATAGTTCAATTTGGAGAATGGCTGATAGGTCTGGAAGTTCAGTCACTATCACAACAGAGCAAGTCAGAGAGAACTGGACTTTGTCCTTTCTTCTATCTTCTAAGCTAAAAGACAACCTTAAGACTTCAGTCTCCAAAAGCCAAGAGACATTAGACCTCTTCTGTCTTCCAAGCTAAAAGGTCCAGATTTCAGTTGGTCTGCTCCCTTCCTCCAACTGCTTCTCCTGGTTACATTCCAAACCAGAATGCTCTCATTTGAATGACAGGTCATCAGTCCCAGCTATCCCTGTCTTGTTGCAATTTCTCTCTTCCACAGATAAAGCATTGTCTGGGGATGAGTAATCATGAAGAATTGAAATAAGGACTGATTCATTTATTCCCCAATCTACATTGTTGTAATTATCAAGTGAGAAATCAACAAATATTCACTAAGTTCCTGGCCACTGTGCATACCACAGCTTCTTAGAGCCACAGGTAAGAGTTGGATGACAGGTAGATTCCAAAGGTGGTTGAAAGCCTTGAAAAGAGCTTAGCAAACACTCATCCCAGAGATGCTAGTCCTTCCTGAACATGCCCCTATACTCAATGCCCATGGCAGAATGGCCAGATGAAAAACAATTTATTCTAACAACCATGAAGGCTGAAACTTCACTGTGGAGCCAGCAAATATATATATATATATATATATATATATATATATATATATATATATATATATACATATATATGTATATGTATTTGGGAAAGGGCAGGTTAGTCACTGCTTCTTAGAGTATATAGAGTGAAATAAAGTTTTCCCCCAGAATAACATCATTTATTAACAGATGCAGGCATCTATTAACCAAGAATGGTTGTTTGCCAGCCTCCTGAGGGAAAGCCCCCAGTGAGCCTTCATTCTCTCCTTTAAAGGAAGGTGTGTCCTCTTTATGACTGACCTGACTGTCCCTTGGACCTCCCTCTGGCAGTCCCTATTGGTGGATATTTCAAAAGAGAAGGTAGACTTTGAGACTTCAGGTCCTTTCACCTTACTTTATCCCCAAGGGAGTGGGTCTTTGCTTAAATAAGGAATATGCCAACATACCTTTCCCCAGTCATATGGCTGGTCTACCATACTTTCAAATGTGGAGTAAGGTTTTGAATTTAGTGTAAACAAATCCAACATACTTTTCTTTTTCTTTTTTTAAACCCTTACCTTCTGTCTTAGAATGAATACTGTGTATTGGTTCCAAGGCAGAAGAGCAGTCTGGGCTGGGCAATGGGATTAAGCAACTTGCCCAGGGCTGGTCACACAATTGGGAAGTATCTGAGAACAGATTTAAACCTAGGACTCCGATCTCTATTGCCTGGTTTTCAATCCACTGAACCATTCAGCTGCCCCCTCCAAAATGCTTTCCATTATGCCATTGTCAACCTGGAAAAACAGAACCGCTAAAGTAGTCAGCAAAACCAAATCTTTAATCTGGAAAGACAGGTCCTTACATAATCCCCTGCCACACAGAACCAAGAGCTAAATACCACACAGAGTGGAACCCTAGGGACTTTGGGGATGAACTCTGAGAGGCTCACCATGCTAGTTGATTCTCCAAAGAATAATAGAACACAGAGTTCTTAAGTATCTTTTGGGGAATTAAGTACAGCAAACATACACTGACAAGTTATAAGCAGACTTCTTGCTTGAAGTTTCTGTTTTCCCTTACTATGTGATCCAATATGGCCTTAGATGACTTCATTACCTAAGAGAAGCCTTGTTTACAGATAAGTAAGAGTTGATCTCCACTCTGTCAGTTTTTACATATAGACAAAAGATGTAGACAAAAGGAGGGTGGACCCTACTCAGCACCACAGCCTGGGGGAGAAACCAATTTGAACTTCAGTCCCCAAATCAAAATTTTTTCTGGGGAGTTGGAAATAATTTTACAGAAAATGTCTGAATTCAACATTAATTCATAACATTAATGTCATCTAGCATCCATTTCTCTATCTTATTTAGGAGAATAATATAAGACACAAGTCAAATGATATGTTGAAATGATAATTTCCTTTGCTTATTTATTGATTTAAAATATTTTGCAAATCTACAAAAAGTTGAAGTCAGGAGAAGGGATTTGAGAGAGAGGCAGAGAGAAGAAACTTTGCCAGTCTCTCTTTTTCTTAGAACTGTCCAAGATTCACTGGTGAGCCCATTTCACAAGAAGAGACTCTCCTTGACCAGCAAAAGTCAGAGAAATGGAAGGTTCTGTGATGCATGATAATATTTAGTGCCCAGCTCTGGTGAGGGGAAATAGTCAATCTCTACACAGAGAAGGGCAGCAAGCTCCCCCAGAGTATTCTTTGCATACTCTATGATACTGGTGAATGAACAAAGTTGCCCAAAGGGCAGAGACTAAATGGAAAGTGTGCAGAACTAGTCAAGGGACCTTCTCTTCCATGACTTTGAACTTTTCATTTTTTTTTTCCTTTAAAGAAAACCTTAAAGAAAGTAGCTCAAATAGAACCAAATTTCTAATCAGATTCAGCCCCAAGTCCCTTCTGTCAATGGAGAAGAAAAAAGCACATGGTCTCAGTTACAGAAAAGCATGAATTTCACATCCATACCCAGTTTTCTTTGGAGTGAGTTCAATTCCTTTATTTGGAAAATTATAAATGCACACACACATATGCCTATACAAGAAGAGAGCCAGAATGATAGGGATAGAGAGAAGGGCTAAAAATGAAAGAAAGGAGAGAGAGAAACAAAGACATACAGAGTTGGAAAGATTGAGAAATACTGAGACACAAGAGAGCAAGAGACACAGAGAGAAAGACAGAAATAGAGGCAGAGGGAGACGTATGGGACAGAGAGACAAACATACTGAAATATCAGTATGTAAATATTCATCTCATATGCTAAAAAAAATAACTCCTTAGGAAGGAATAACTGTTTCATATAGGGAAATGGAATGAAAATAGAATGAGACATTTGTTTGGTGTTTCAGAAAAGTTGGAATCACTTTTTTTTTTCCATTGTTTTTAACATCTCTGTTTGCATTTTTTGATCCCTTCCAGGTGTAGGTGTGCCAAATATTGCAATGTATACTTGTTTTCATTTCATCCAAATTAGAACGGGAATGTATGAGCAGATACCAGAAACTCATACAATAAGAGTCTTTCAGCAGAGATGCCAGGAAAATCAATACATCTGGAAAATCTCAATAAGAACACTGGCTTTTGGAAGGAACCTCAGCATCTTCGTAGGCATTGAGCCTTTTGACTGAAAGCAGCATGGTTCGATCAGGTCTGAAAATGTAATTTCATCCAAGTTTATCTAAGCATAGTCAAATCAGACAGAAATAAATTGTTTGATCTAGGTGGCTGGTGATCATCAGTGTGGACTCTCCGAAAGGCAAGGAATCAAAAACTCTACTGCTACTGCTTTAACTTTTTTCAAAAACCAAAGGAGCATCATTAGAACTTATTTCATGCCATTTCCCAGTATATTATCTGTGTTCAACTGGATTATTCACTAGAACTGGATTATTCATGATTGATTTTATATATATATGACCTTTGCTTTTGCATTTTGGGGCTCTAGGAATTACACTTAGAATTGCACTATCTGACCCAAATCCCACCAGTGGATTCTTTTTAAGCACAATTCATATACTCTCACCTCTATGGAACTTTCCTTGATTGCTCTCTACTTCCTTCCCTAAATTATTAATAATCTTTGTCTCTTCAGATCTTTCTTAATCAACTTTTAGGGTGTGAATTATGAACTTGTGATTTTATTGGTATAGGGTAACTCCTAATAAGTAAACTCCCTCTACTATATAGATCACAACTGTCTTGAAAATTATATTTTCAGATAGCTGCCTAGTGCTCTAAGTAGGAAGTGATTTACCCAAGTCCCACAATCAATCTATGTCTGAGATGAGCTTATAAATTGGTGAAACCTAGTTTGGTTGGTTCTTTCCCAGTCCAGGATTCATGCATATAGTTGTTGATTGGTCATTCACACATGTCCTATTCTCCATGATCTTGTATGGTGTTTTCTTGGCAAAGATCCTAGAGTAGTTTGCCATTTTCTTTCCCAATAGATTAAGGTAAACAGAGGTTAAATGACTGGCTCAGGGACGCACAGCTTAGTGAGTATCTGAGATTGGATTTGGACTCAGGTCTTCCTGATTCTACACCTGGTGCTTCTATCCACTGAGTCACCTAGCTGCCTCTGTCTATACTAATGATGCATATATAAGGCTTTATTGAGGAGTCCCAACCCTTATCCCACTGATGTTTTTATGTTGTGGCACAGTTAGTTTATTTTCCTGGCTCCCTCCTCATTCATCATTTCTTATTAGAAATTCTGTCTTAGAATCAATACTAAGTATCAGTTCCAAGGCAGAAGAGCAGAAAAGACTAGGCAGTTGGGATTAAGTGACTTGCCCAGGAAATATCTGAGGTTAAATTTGAACCTCCTATCTCCAGGCTCACTGAGCCTCCTAGCTGCCGCTCTCATATCCTTCTTTTTAATTTAATTAGATGATTTAGAATATTTTTACATGGTTACAAGACTCATGTTCTTTCCCTCCCCTCCCCCTTCCTGTATCTGACATGCAATCCCACTGGGTTTTACATGTGCCATTGATCAAGACCTATTTCCATATTATTGATATTTGTACTCAGGTGATCATTTAGAGTCTACATCCCCAATCATATCCCCATCGAGCCATGTGATCAAGCAGTTGTTTTTCTTTTGCATTTCTGCTCCCACAGTTCTTCCTCTGGATGTGGATAGTGTTCTTTCTCATAAGTCCCTCAGAATTGTCCTGGGTCATTGCATTGCTGCTAGTAGAGAAGTCCATTACATTCGATTGTACCAGAGTGTATCAGTCTCTGTGTAATCTCAGATCTTTTTGAATAAGGATAAGACTTTATTAACTGCTTAGCCCAATGAGGGAGTCACTTTTGATCCAAACAGTTCCCTCTCCTTACAGACCTTGAACCCAGGTCCTTTTGACTCTGCGACCAGCTCCATATCCATGAGCTCTGTTGCCTCTCACCATGCACTCATAATTTAGTATTATAGCATCTGCCTGCATCTTATATCCTTATGAAATCCTAAGGGTCTCTGTGAGCTGGTACAGATCCTGGAGGATTTCCTACTTAAATCATACACTTCTCCCAACATGTAGCCTAGTGCTCTGGTTCAGCAAACATTTAGTAACTGATTGTGGAATTAATTTGTTCTTCTTGGCAGCATCAGACATCAGGAAAACCAAAGTCCGTATACATGCCCCTACATGCTCAACCATATGAACATGCACGTGCACACATACATGGAGGCACACATACGTACATACGTATACACGTGCATATAGGGTTGGGAAGGTAAGATTTTAGCAGGCATAATCCAATTTAAAGCATGCTAAGTTGACCACAGGCAGGAGAGGACCATGGGTATTTGTGCAACAGGAAAGAGAGAAGACTTCTGATATTCTGACCTCCACCCTTCTGCTCCTCCATAAGGGTCCAAGTCAGACATATTTTCCCTTAGGCCAGCAGAGCATTCATGTTGAGGCTAATGAGGAGGAAGACAGATGAGAAGGTCCAGCAGTTTCCCATCCTTAGGTGTCACCCCTGGGATTGAACTGGTGACCAGGGTAAGGAGGAGTGGGGCTGGGGGTGGTTTTGTCCTGCCTCCACACATAGGGCTCTCATGAAACCATAGTTTTGATTCTCCACCAACTCTGTCTCCCATCTTCTAAGACTTGATTGGGTTAGGGTCCAAGCTCAGAAGACCCCCAAGGACTGCATGGTGAGTGGCCAGGACATTCACACAATGCACACCTGGATAGAAGGCTGAGGACCCCCTAAGTTTTCAAATGCATAGAGAGTTTTCTAAGAAAGAGCTCACTTAGCACCAGCAGGAGACTATCTCAGGAAGGCAAGGCTATGTATGGGGTGGGTAGTCTGACCCACTGAAACGATAATGGATGGAATGAAGGAACCCTAGTACTTGACCCCAGTGGGACAGATTTGGGAAAGTGGGAAGAACATATGAGAACCAGGTATCTTTGTTTCTCTAAACTCTCATGCCCTCTCCTTTCAGGGGTTGGGTCTCCTCCCTGCTCTATAACACCTCTTCTTGGTCTGAGTCCTGGATTCCCTCACCAGCAGCATAAAAAGAGAATTAGTCAGTTCTACTCAGCAGTCTAGGGTAGATTGAACATGTAGACAAGAGCAATGGTGGTGGCTTAAGGAGATGTAGATTTTGAGAGATGATTTGGGACAATATTCTTTGGAGATATTTAATGGCTTTGGTTCTAGACCACCACAATAAAAAGAATATGCAGTAAAACCAGGCACAAGAATTTTTTTGGTTTCCCAGAGATGAAAAAAGTTATGTTTACACTATATCATAGTCTATTAAGTGTGCAGTAGTGTTATGTCTAAAAAATCAATACACGTGCCTTAAGTAAAAAATACTTTATTGCCAAAAAATGGCAACCATCATCTGAGTCTTCAGAGAGTCAACCTTTTTTGCTTATGGGGGGATCTTTCTTGATGTTAATGCCTGCTGACTGATTAGGGTGATGATTGCTGAAAGCTGGTGTGACTGTAGCAATGACTTAAAATTGTCTGACAATAAAATTTACAACATCAATTGACTCTTCCTTTCACTTGAATACTTAGAAGCTATTGTAGGGTATTAATTGGTAAGATTTTAATATTATTGCATCTCAGGGAATAGGGAGACCTGAGGAAAGGGAGAGAGAAGGGGGAATAACTGATTGGAGGAGCAGTCAGGTCACACACAATATTTTTCAATTAAGTTTGAGGTCTTATATGGGCACCCCCAAACAATTATAATTATATCTTCAAAGAACACTATAATGAAAATATTAAAGTATTTCAAGAATTGCCAAAATATAACAAAGAGACACAATGTAAGCATATGATATTGGCAAAATTACACCAATACACTTGTTCAGGATTGCTTATAAATTTTTAATCTGTTAAAAAATAGTATCTGTGAAATTCAATAAAGCAAAGTGCAATAAAACAAAGTATGCCTGTACTCCCTAATTCTTTCTCTTAAAGTGTGGCTGGAGACAGTTATATGATAATAACAACAATAATAGGAGTCGCAAATATAGTGTGCAGGTGGAAAATTTGCCATACCTGAGCTACATTCCCAGCATCCTTTTAAGTTACAGCCTCATTTTACATTCAGTGGCTTGGGAGATAAATTTGGCTGAGACTCACCCTTTAGCTCTTTTTTGGGAGCTTGTGCTTTTGGTAAAGTGCTGCAGATGTGAGTCTCTGGCTCTCTTTGCTCTGCTCACTTGACTGAAAGAATCCTTTTTCTTTTCCCTCTCTTTTGATTTATTATCAAAATCCTATATATTTTTAAATACCAAGAATAATCATATGCATTATAATATATAATCATTACTAACAGTCATTTAATAGAATTTTAAAATACATAATCATAGAAAATACAGTAATATATAGTAGATAATATAACAATACAGTGTAACATGACAGTATAGTATATATGATAATATATAACATAATATATAGTAATAGAATAGCTAATAGAATAATATATAATAGTTAATATAATACCACACATATGAAATAACCCTATGAAGTAGATGCCATTATTATCTTAATTTTACAAATAAGGAAAATGAGACTGAAAGGGATTAAGCAATTTGCCTTGATCACATAGTTAGGTATCTGAGGCAGAATCTAAACTCAGATCTTCCTGCCTCTTAAGTCAAATACTTCATCCACTGTGTCTTCTAACTGCTAACAATTGCCCAGTAAATAATTATAGTTATTTAAAATAGGAAACTATCTCCTTAGTTTCTCTTCTCCTTTTCACAGTTTTGGGTTCAAGACCTAACTGATTTATACTGGATAATTGACCTGGGCAAATCATTTTCCTGTTTAGTGTCCTCGGGAACTCTACAGATTTCTAACTTACAAGTTTGGTTGCCAGTAAGAACTAGTAAATGGAGTTTTCTTTTGGGGAGTTCTCTACATGAATGAAATCCCAGGAACAGACCCCCAAAAGTATCAGTTACTTTGTGGGTTATTCTTTCCAGGGGTAATTTGTATCTCAAAGGAGGACTGGAGAAGGAAGACATCAATGACTGATCAATGAGGAAAATATTGTGGGGTGGGTATATTTGACACCCCAAAGTCATATAATATAGGTACTTACTCTATGGAAATACAAAGGCAACTAAGTGGATCAGCAGACAGATCAGCCAGACTAGTAGTCAGGAAGACTTGAGTTTGAGCCTTGTCTTAATTTCTTACTAGGCATATAACCCTATACAAATAACCTCTCTGCCTTAGTTTCCTCATCTGTAAAGTGAGATGATGCTAATAGCACCTTATTTCTCGTGATTATTGTGAGGATAAAATGAGAGAGTGCCTGTAAAGGGTTTGGAAACCTCAATACACTATATAAATATTAGTCCTCCTTCTCCTAATTTTTATTCAGAGCAGTCTTGCTTCCAAGTCAATTTAGCTGATTCCATAGAGATTGAGCTTTAACCTTTCTACCATGCAGAAGAGAAGCAAGGGCCACCAGCATTGTAAAGACTTCCATTAGTGAGAAATAATTTCTGAAGCTGTCAGTGAGCTCAGTGGTCATTTATCCCATGTGTACAAACACTTAAACATGCTTTTGCCCTTGGGACTCTCTCACTCATCGGAAGAGCAGGGGCTCCCAGCCAGTTTCTGAGCTTCAGCCAACAGAACAACAAAGATCAGTTGGCTCCAAGATGCTCTAAAGCATTTTGGACACCATTCACTGACTAAAGGATATACTGAGGAAGTTCCATTAACTCTTTCAGAATATGAGCTCTTAATTAAAAAAAAAAAACAATTTTATTCTTACATCAAACCAAAACCTACCCCTTTGCAATCTAGACCCATTGTAGTTTGTTCTGCCCTTCAAGACTGCAGGCTAAACACCCCAGTTCCTTCAATAGGTCCTTTTATGATCTCCAAGCACTAAATAGATTAATGTTCAGGATTGAGCTTGGCTCAATCTAGAACCTTAGTCATTTAGGTCTCTGGGAATTAAATATCTGGTAGATCTCCAACCCAGTCCAGGCCTGGAAGACTCAACCCAGTGGACACAGGCGTCATAGAGTCAAGTCTCTCTCTCTCCTATTCTGTGAGCCGTCTAGGCATCAGCTTATCTATGTAGCCATCGCGGCCAAATAGTGGCATGGAAGGGATTGCATGGGGCTAGAATCCAGGTCCTGATCTTATTTTAAGTTAATAAGGTTGGAAACCTTAATTCTTGTTTTCTTTCTCTTTACTAATAAATACTTTATCAATTTAGTATGAAGTTTCCAAGATTAATTTTTATTCATAACAGGTCTAATAATGGAGTAAAATGAGATATTCATAGATAATTCAATAGATAAAGACATATTTATGTATTTATTTATACATACATTTATTTAATTTTTATACATATATGTGTATGTGTATATTTATTTATTTAAAAGTGCAGGAGGCTCTTCAATAAGGTTGGGTATTGAGGACACCATGAGTTAATTCAGTTGAGTAAAGCTCCTTTGGCTCTAAGTTGTCCATGGTGGTCCAACAGCCAAGCATCTGTGGGTACTTGATCCTCCTGGTACCTGTTTTTTATACAGGTGACCAGGAAGTGATGTCATTTGCCTAAGTCTTTAGTCTTGTCATCCTCTTTCTTGGGGATGATTTCAATTCTGTTAAAAGAAAAAAAAATTAACCTAACTTTCACAGGGCAGAGGGCCAAGAAACTATTTCCCATCTCACAATTACACTCCTCTGAATCTGCTGTAGTTTGTCAATAGAATTCCTAAAACATAGTATTGAGAAATGAATACAACACTATAGATGTGGTATGATCATATAGACAACTATAGTACTCCTGCTTCCCTAGTTCTATACATTAAGCATTAATGAAGCCCAGGACATCATTGTTTTTGTTTTGTCTTTTAGGGGGAGAGGGCTGTTGACTCTTTATCAGCTTGTATCTCACTTAAAACTACTCAATTTTTGGAATTGCTTTCTACTGCCTTCTCATTCTGTACTTATAAAGTTGATTCTTTGAAGAAAGAATAGAATATTCATACTTATTAAATGTCCTAATGAAATTTCAGATTTAAGCCATCAATGTAATCTGAACAGACTTATTTTTTTTAAACTTTCATTTACCCTCTGTCTTAGAATTGATACTCATTTCCAAGGCAGAAGAGTGATAAGAGGGGTTAAGGGACTTGCCCAGGGTCACATAGCTAGGAAGTATCTGAGATCACATTTGAACCCAGGATCTCCTATCTCTAGACATGACTATCTACTGAGTCAACTAGGTGTCCCCCTACTGAGACCTTTAAAGACTTGACTCTTTCGTCATCTGCAAAGTTGAGACACATACCTTCTGTGCTTTTATCCAAGTTATTGTTAGATATTGAGCAATAAAAGACCAAGACAGTTCCTCAGCACTCTGCTAGTCAGATCCCTCTCAATCATCATTGACCTATTAATGATATTATTTTTTGGAGGGGTTCCAAATCATTCATCTAACTGTGAATCTACCAAATTATTATCATTTAATGTACATCTGTAGTCAGCATTTCCTTGAATTAGATATAGTTTAATATTGCAAATGCTGATATATTTCAATTTGAAATGTAAAGTTACATACATTTTTAATGAAAGGAATTCAAGCCTTTGAAATATTAATATAACAATAAGACAAAGAAAGAAAGGTTATACAATGGAAAGAATGAATGAAAGATTAAATGGAAAGAATTTATTTATTAAACTCTTACTACATGCCAAGCACTATGTTAAGTTCTGGGGATACACAGGCAGAAAGCAGAGATAGTCCTTGCTCTCCTGGAGCTTACATTCTAATGCAGAAGACAATACATAAAGGGGAGTGGTGCCAAGGGAGGTTCGCTCAGGTCAGAGAGTTATAGGGGAGAGAAGGGAAGTTATAAACTATTAGATTGACACATTGCACCCTGACAATGGCAAAGTTGATTGATCATGGCTGGTTGCTATCATTTATCATTTGTTTTCGAAGACCAATGACATCGTGAGGTGATGTTTTGTCTTGCACATGAATTGGATTTAAGTGAGGCAGAATTGGGGAAAAATTGTGAGCATCACTTTTTCTTCCAGAGTCATCCAAGTCCAGGGGCAAGACAAAAGTCAGGATGACTGGCTGTGATCAATAGTTCCAGGAGAGAAGAGTAAGGAGAAACCACAGGCTAGGTTACAAATAAAATAAAGCATGACGAGCTTTTCCAGGAAAAGACAGTTCCCCAACTATTGAATGTTTCCCAGAGCAGAAATTTCTCCAGCATAAAAAGTTGTAGTAAGAACATTGATTCTGAAGTCTATCTTTGATGTTTATGACCTCTATGATTTGGGAAAGTCGCTTATCCTATTTGAGCTTCAGTTTCTTTATCTATAAAATGGGGTGGAGCAAAACTAAATGGATTCTGGAGTTCTTTCTAGCCCTAGATCTATTATTGTCTGTCTCAGAAGATTGTAAATTCCTTAAGGGTAGGAAGTATTTCTCCTACATTTTTTTGGTATCTTCCTTATGTTTACATTTTTCCCCAACCCCCCACATACCAGTCTTCTCCAATTGTTTAGCATAATAAACATCAAATTATTTCAGAAATGCTATTATTTCTTATGTGATTATATCCTCCATGAGAGCAGGAATTCCTATAGATCTGTTCTAAATTTTCCATCTCCCCAGTTTCTAGTGTAATGTTCTGCACACAGAATGGGTACTTAATAAAGGAGTGTTGAATTAAAATGTCCCTCATTTGTAATGTAATCTCAACAGATACCTACTCAGTCTTCCTAGCTTATCTTTCTGCTGTGAAAAAGATAATCACCCTTTGCTGTTCCATTCTGCTACTGGACACCACTATGACCTGGTGACCTTCAAAAGGTCAGAATGGCAGATCCTCAGAATCCACATCAGGAGACAAGGCTGTCGGCAAGCTCAACATTGACTAGCCAAGTAATAGGGGAAAATCAGACTTATCTGACTCTATGTCATACATGGAAATGAATGTGAGATGAATGTTAAGTGGAAACTCTCACTCTCCTCAGCAACTAAAGCAGTACAAAGAATACATAGACTTTTTTTTGTATTTCCGTTTTTGTTCTTGATGTAAATATTCCTTTTCAAAAATTAAATTTTTTAAAATAGTTCTTTCAGCAAAATGAGTCAATTAAGCAGAAGTCTCCAATAATTACTATTTCGATACTTGCCCCGTGAAAACAGATCATAATAAAAATAATAATAGAGAACATCTTGAGGCTTACAAGGTATGTTGTAGCTATTAATTAATTCTCATAAGAGTTTTCAGTGTGAAGCATATAAGTTTGTATATATGTGCAAAGAAGGAGAGACAGAGACAGAGAGACAAAGAGAGAGAGAAAACAGAGAGAGGAGAGAGAGACAGAGACAGACAGAGACAGAGAGAAAGAAGAGACAGAGTAATTCTTTACTAACCAGGTATTGTGGTATAGTACAAAGAACTCTAGGATCAAAAAACGGATACATGACTTCAAATCCCAGCTCCTCCTCTAAAGAGAAGAGATCAGTAACCTCTGGTCAGCACTTTCACCTTTATAAGACTCAGGAGTTTAGCATGAAGCCAAACTTTGGAGGATCAATGAACTTAGATGGGAATAAATAACATCTTTATTTTGACTCATCTATAACTGAAATTTAGTAGTCAATTATACATGTGGGAGACCAAACATTATTCTGAGGAATGAATGAAGCATTTATTTTTTCTTAAACATTTACTTTCTGTCTTAAAATTGATACTAATTACCTTTTCCGAGGCAGAAGAGTGGAAAGAGCTGGGCAACTGGTGTTAAGTGACTTGCCTAGGGTCACATAGCTAGGAAACATCTAAGGCTGAATTTAAACCCAGGCTCTCCTACCTCCAGGCTTGGCTTTCAAAGTACTGAGCCACTTTTAAAGCACTTGTTATATATAAGCATACATTATATATTATGTATAACCTGATGTCCTAGGGACACCAACAAAAATTAAGTCCTTTCTCAAGATCACATTTCAGTGGGGGAAATAACCCATACAGAAGGTTTCAGCTGCCAAGTCAGATGGAAATGTTCTGTAGTCTTCAGGGTACAATGACTTACTCCTTTTTAAGTTGTTTTAACTGTGTATGTTCTTCATTACCCCATTTTGGTTTTTCTTGACAAGGGTGCTAGAGTATTTATCATTTCCTTCTCCAGATCATTTTACAGATAAGGAAACTGAGACAATCAAGGTTAAGTGACTTGCCCAGAGTCACATAGGTAGTAAGTGTCCGAGGCTAGATTTGAAATCAAGAAGATAAATCATCCTATTAATGCATTGCTGTGGAGTTGTGAATGAATCCAACCATTCTGGAGGGCAATTTGGAACTATGCCCAAAGGGAGCTAAAAGACTGTCTGCCCTTTGATCCAGCCATAGCACTGCTGGGTTTGTACCCCAAAGAGATAATAAGGAAAAAGACTTGCACAAGAATATTCATAGCTGCGCTCTTTGTGGTGGCAAAAAATTGGAAAATGAAGGGATGCCCCTCAATTGGGGAATGGCTGAGCAATTGTGGTATATGTTGGTGATGGAATACTATTGTGCTCAAAGGAATAATAAAGTGGAGGAATTCCATGGGAACTGTGTTAGGATAGGATTTTGGATAAGGGAAACACAAGAGGAAAAAACATATAAAAATCTACTTTATTGGTTTGGAAGGGGAAGGAATAAGGGCTTAGGGATTTACTTATGCTTATTCTTATTTAAAAACTAACTAACTATGCTAACTAGGTTACTAAACAAAAACTTAGACAAGTTCCCAAATCTTACTCAGCAGGGGTCCAAAAAAACAGAGCCAGGATCTGTTAGATGTCCAAGCAAGTCCTGATGTCCCAGTGAGACTGAATGCTGCCAGAAGCTTGATACAGGAACCCTTCCTCAGTTCAACACAGGGAAAATCCTCTTCAGATCTCTCTTCAGACCTTCCTCTTGACTTCCTCAGGAGACCAGAAGAAAAGTCCATTGGGGCAAGATGGAGTCTTCCCAGATCCTCCCACTCAGGCTCCCATTTTGGTCACATGCCACTGTCAATCATACCTAAGTCTGCACTTTTCAGTTCTCGCACAGTTTTGCAAATTGCAAACCTTTCCATCCTTTATCACAGCTGGAATGACCTCCAGGAATTGATGCAGAGGGAAAGGAGCAGACCCAGGAGAACATTGTACACAGAGACTGATACACTGTGGTACAATTGAATGTAATGGACTTCTCTACTAGCAGCAATGCAAAGATCCAGGACAATTCTGAGGGACTTATGAGAAAGAACACTATCCACATCCAGAGAAAGAACTGTGGGAGTAGAAATGCAGAAGAAAACCAACTGCTTGATCACATGGGTTGATGGGGACATGACTGGGGATGTAGACTCTAAAGGATCACCCTAGTGCAAATGTCAGTAATATGGAAATAGATCTTGATCAGTGACACAAGTAAAACCCAGTGGGATTGTGTGATGGCTACAGGAAGGGGTGGGGGATGAGATGGAGGAAGAAGGGGAAGGCAAGAACATGATTCTTATAACCATAGAAAATATTCTTAATTAATTAAATAAAATTTTTCAATTAAAAAAAGATAAATCATTCTAACTCCAAATCTATCCATTGTTCTCAAGTAGCTCAGAGGCTGAGGAAGCTTTTTCTTCTTCCTCCTCTGCTATCCTGAATGAATCATAGTTGTGAATACATTCAGTTGCACCATATCTGTGAGCACTGCCAGCTGAGACTAGGATTACAAATGCTACTAATCATTCTTTATTGGATAAAATGCCTCACTTGGCTCTAAAAAGAGATCTTAGGATATTAATCTAAAGACACATAAGCTCTGCATATCCTTTTGTATAATGCCACATCCTTTAAGATGACTAATAGCTTTTCTCCCAGTGATCTAAAGAATGGAAGGCATAACTACTGAGAATATAATTCATGGTACTGGGGCCACTAGTGTTCCTGGACAAAGTTGGGAAGTAAGTGGGACTTTTCTTGGGGGTCTACTCTTTCAGTTTCTCTCTTCTCTCCTCATGGGACCACCCAGCTTCCTAATGGAACAACTCTCCTCTTCCCTTCCAAATTTGCTTTCCTGAGAAATTCTTTATTTCATTTTGTTGTTCAGTCATGTCTGATTCTGTAACCCCATTTGGATTTATTGGTTGCTTAGTTCTTGGCAAAGATATTGGATTGTTTTGATATTTCCTTCTCCAGCTCATTTTATAGATGAGGAAACTGAGGCAAACAGGGTTAAGTAGCCTGCCCTAAGTCACAAAGCTAGTGAGTGTCTGAGGCTGTCTTTGAACTCAGATCTGCCTGCCCCCAGGCTTGGCATTCTTTCCACCATGCCATCTAGCCTCTTTAATCAAATTCATTACCTAAGAGCCCCCAATTAAAAACAGCTGTGTTCACAGGTATCCATCATGTTGAAAAGAAGGTGATACATTGATTCATGCTAGGATGTTAAGGACTCGTGATATTTTAATTTTGAGAAGCAAGATAGGATTCTGGATTCACAATCAGGAAAATCTTGGTCTAAGGGCTGCTTAGGTATACGGGTATACTGGTATACTGGTAAATGTTTAACAACCAGCTCTGGGGGGAAAATGTATCAAAACACACCTTTAAGTTTAATTTACAATGGCATTGTCTCTATCATTTTCTTAAATCTAAACAATCAACAAAATTAAAAATCAAGACCTGATTGGTAGAATTTGATTTTCAAGGTATAAATACTAATACTAAAAAGATTGGGTCTCCTGTCTTCTTTAGGCTGGAATGCAGTCTACTCATGAGCTCTATCCCACTATTGAATTTTGACTTGCTTGATTCCTTTCTGACCTGAGCTGTCTTATACCTCCTTTGGGCAACCTAGTGGCCCCCACTCTGAAGGGACTCCCCACCATTACTAATGCCACATTTATTGCTGATACTCAATTAGCATAGTCCACTGTGACTCCCCAGCCTCATCCTCCCCACAAGCTGGCCTTTTAGGCATGTCCCACCACACAGAGTCTCTTAGTATAATTTAGTTATCATGATGGAGGTGCTGAGGCTTTCCACATTCTCTCCATTCATAAGACTTCTTCTGTCTACTCTTAAGGTTGATTCCTGGATGGTCAGCTCTCACTGATTAGGTGATTGAGAAAATATCTACTTAATGATAGAGCCAGCCTTATTTGTTGGTGGTATAAATGGTTTCCTGTTTGATTTGATTGTAGGGGCTAAGAGTCCCAAATTTACCAACTTAAAAACACCTCTCCTAATCCTATGAAAATTTCCCCCAAATCACTACTAATAAATGGAATAAACCTAAGGCTTTGTCTCATACTCATCAAATTGACAAAAATGATAGATGATGGAAATAATGTTGTGGGAAGAGAGGTACATTAATACATAATAAGATCATGCTGGGAATTGATTCAACTATTGAAAAAAAATGGGATTTAGATCTTGAAAAGTGACCAAAGTATACTTTTATCCGACTGTTTGGCCTCTGCCCTATTGAGGTCAGAGACAGAAAGAAAAGAACTGTATATAGAAAAATATTCCAGGCAGCACTTTTTGAGATGAAAAGGTTGAAAATAAAGTAGGTATCTATTGATTAAGAGGATGATTACATAAAATTTTGATGGATGAATCTATAGCAGGGGTGGTCATGGGATTCCTTCTACAGGCACTGAGTACCAATCAGGTGTTTGTTATTTTCATTATAGCAAAGCTACATGTGCCTTGGCAAAGAATTGGAGCATATGTCAAATTCCATGGGAGATGTTTGTCGAGCAAAGCAGGGATTCCCCTCATCACTCATGTTTTAAATGTACTATTCTCTTCCCATTGGCTGTTCTGCTAAATTTTAGGACCAGACCGAGACAATGACTCTTCCTTCCTTCCTTCCTTCCTTCCTTCCTTCCTTCCTTCCTTCCTTCCTTCCTTCCTTCCTTCCTTCCTTCCTTCCTTCCTTTTCTTCCTTCTTTCCTTCCTTTTCTTCCTTCCTTCCTTCCTCCTTCCTTCCTTCCTTCCTTCCTTCCTTCCTTCCTTCCTTCCTTCCTTCCTTCCTTCCTTCCTTCCTTCCTTCCTCTCCTTCCTTTCCCTCATATTCCATTTTAGAATGGATGCTAAGTTTCACTTCCAAGGAAGAACAGTAAGGGCTAGGCAGTTGGGGTTAAGTAACTTGTCCAAGGCCATGCAGCTAGGAAATAACTGAGGCTAGATTTGAACATAGGACCTCCCAGTCTCCATCCACACTCAGCCACCTAACTGCCTCTTAATCACTCTGTCTTTTAAGCCATATCCAGAGGGAGTGAAGATCCTGTTCTCTTATAGCATTGGCACCAGAAAAAAGCTGAGTGAGAAGAAAGACCACCTTCCCCTCCTCTCTTTTAGGCCTTGTAGCCCCAAGAAACACACTTGGAGTTTCAATCTGCTTTCTTTCATTTGTCCTTTCCCACCATAGGTGCAGGCAGTAGAATCCACACTGGTCCCAGAGTGAAGCCATAGTGATCTTACAAACAGGACACTAGATTGGATATTGCCATCAGCCCAGCAACAAAGTCTTCAGAAGCCAGGGTACCTGGGATTTGAACCCATGGCAAAATTTTCTCTCGAACTGAGCTAAACTGTGAATCTAATTCCCTTCCCCTGCCCGGAGACAGAGGGTATTTAGGAAATAATGTATACGATCCCTTCAAAATGTGTTGATGAAGGATATTTGTATGTTTATTCTTTCTATTTCATTGAAACAAATATTTCATTATAAAGCTAATTGAACTATTAATTGTCTAAATGGAACTTATATTTGGGGACCCCCTTGCATACTATTGGTGGGGATTTGAGACAGTGCCATAGTAAGTAGACACCACCCTAAGAATACTGGAGAACACTAGGGTGAGGGTGAAATATAATTTATTTGACCTTCAGTCAATAGAGGCCAAGATAGTACGGTTATATCAAAAAAGCAAAATGATGCTATGTAATTATAATAAATAAGCTCAGTGCTGGAGAAGAGATGAAAAAATATACCTCCCCCTCTTCTTTTCAGAAATGGTCTACTATGGGGGTGGAATATTACAGATACTGTCAGATTGATTCCATTGGCATCTTAGTTTTGCTCAACTACATTTTTCTGTTTCTTTTTTTATTCTTTGTTACAAGGGTGTCTCACTGATTCAGGGAAGTAGGAATATTGGAGAAGGATGATGGAACATACCCAGAAATGAAAGGGTAATGTTATCTTGGTCATGCTTTCTTCTTGTCATAACAAGGAGATCAGCATAATAGAAATGGAGGCCTTAAGGTCTGGAAAATAAGTTTCAAGTGTCCTTCTTGATAATTAAGCAACAAACACTTATTTAGCACCTACCAAAAGCCAGATTTCAGGGGCTCACTAGGAAGCAGTTGATGTCCAGAGGGACCTCCAGCCTCAGAGGTCTTCTTTTCAAGCTCTCAACTGGAGAGGTGAGTTGAGCTAGCAGTTTCTTAGTTCTCACAGCTTCTGTTCTCTCACTGGAATCTTGAGTTTTTTCCTTCTGACCTTCCCCCCACATGGGCTGCTCCTTGCACCATTGGATATGATTTCTCTCTTTTGCAAATTTCTCTCTTACACTTTCCTTCCAATTAGAGCAGACAATTTGATATAGATTATACGTGTGCAGTTCCATATTGCTCTCCAGAATAGTGGTATCAGTTCACAGTTCCACCAACAATGTATTAGTGTCCCAATTTTCTCATATTCCCTTCAACAGTTTTCATTTTCCTTTTTTATCTTGTTAGCCAATTGGTTGATGTATCTCAGAGTTGTTTTAATTTACATTTCTCTAATCATTTGGAGCTTTTTTCACATGACTATAGATAGTTTTAGTTTATTCTTCTGAGAATTACTTGTTCATCTTTGATCTCCCTTGGTTTTTCTAAAACCATCCCCTTCTGCCCATCAGTTGGGGAATGGCTGAACAAGCTATGATATATTATTATCATGGAACACTATTAGAACTAAAAACAAAATTGATTTTTAAAAGAAGAGGGATTGACACACTCCCTCCCTTACTTCCACCCGTTTGTCCTGATCTTGGGATCTTGGGATCTTCGCCTTATTCCAAAAGTTCTCCCCTCTCAACTATTAACTTGTGGGAGCAAGAAGCTGGACAAATGGCAGGAAGTTCCTAAACTAAAGCCACAGAGGAAACTGTCTCCCTAGAGGAATGAATGGAAGGACACCAATGCTGGCACTAATCCTATGGTGGCATATCCTTCAATTTCTTTTCTTTTCTTATTACTAAAGCCTGCATTTCTAGTACAATATTAGACACTTGTGATAATGAACATTTTTGTTTCACCCTTTATTAGCAATTCTTCTAACTTATCCTATTATAGATGATACTTACTGATGGCTTTAGGTAAATACTACATATTTTAAGCAAATGCCCATATATTCCTATGTTTTCTAGTGTTTTTAATAGGAATGGGTGTTGTATTTTGTCAAAGGCTTTTTTTTTTACATCTATTGAGGTAAACTTGTGATTTCTGTTAGTTTAGTTATTGATCTATGGTTAATTATGCTGATTGTTTTATTAAACCAGCCTTGCATTCCTGGTATAAATCCCACTTGGTCATAGTGAATGATGCTTGTGATATATTGTTGTAGTCTCCTTGCTAGTTTTTTATTTAACATTTTTGCATCTTTATTCATTAAGGAAATTGGTCTCTGATTTTCTTTCTCTGTTTTTGCTTTCTTTGACTTAGGTAGTAGTACCATATCTGTATCATTAAAGAATTTGGTAGGATTCTTTCTATGCCTATTTTTCCCAAATAGTTTATATAGAATTGGAATTAATTACCCTTTAAATATTTGATAGAATACTTGTGAATCCATCTGGCCCTGGAGATTTTTCTTAGGGAGCTCATGGTTTGTTCAATTTCTTTTTCTGGGATGGGTGGAATTTCTTTTCAGAGATGATTATTCTTTCTACTTTCATTTTGCTTTCTGGTTCCAGTCAATCTGGGCAGTTTTCATTTATGTTTTTATTTTTTAATATAATTTCCAGGGAGTCTGATGATTCTTATATTATCTCTTTTGTCTCCTTCTCTAGATCAGTCTGTTCACAATATATATCCCACTTTTCCTCTATTTTTCAATCTTTTGATTTTTTACATTATTTCTTGTTACCTCATAGAGTTATTGATTTCTTTTTGATGTTATGATTTTCAGGAACTTCATTATTGGGTACCCTTTTTCTTCTGAACTATCCCTGGGGTGTTCAGGGAGGGTTAGTATGTCTGGTATGGAGGGCTTGTCATGCCCTCTTAGGGCAGCTCTCCAGCCTCTGACCCCCACCTGACACCCAGCTCTCACTTGTGGCTCCCAGTAGCTGCTAGCATGTGGCAGCGGCCACACCACAGGCAATGGCTTTGACAGGCCAGCTAAACCTTGTGAGAGTAGCCATCAGGTCATAGACCCCTGGTGAACCAGGGCTTTGCTCACCCAGCATATGAAGACTGCTTTGGCTGTACAGATGGAAGAAACCAATAAGAAGGTTCAACGGCTGAGATGGCGACGCAGCAAGGCACTGTGGAGTGCTTAGGGCGTGTTGGAACACAAAGGACAACACGGCCATCCAATGCAGCTGAGGAAGTCTCCAGGTGTAATGACTTTTCGTGCCAATGGACCCAGGCTTCCAACGCCGAGAGAGTGGGACTGTCTCTGTGTATCGACTTTTCCACTTAAATCTCCTTCACACACAAGTGTCTTTGTGCACACTCATCTACATCACAGATGAAAGTGCACAAAGACAATCGTCATCCTCGGTTACTGAGAGACTACTACTATACTATACAACCCATGTTTGTGACAAGGTATTACGCTACTGAAATCTTTTGGGTTTGGAGCCTGAGGTTAGTGATTTTTTTCCCTAGGTTCCTTTTCTGTCTCTCTCCCAGATGTCAAGTACAGGATTCTGAACTAAAAGTTTCCTGGGGTGTGGGTGATATTATTCTTGTGTCTTTAAAAGTATACCTTTTTTTTAAGCCAGCAAATGAGATAAAGCTAATGATCAACTATTTTATTAAACCATACATTCTCTTCCTTTAATTTGGAACTGCCTAGAAAGAGAGCAGAAAAATAAACAATTTCTCAGAAAAGAGAAAATACATTTACCAGGATTTCTCAGGAAAGCTAACTGGTTAGGACATGGAGACGGGCTTCTTCTGCCCTTACCCATAGTCTAATTTGAAAGGAAACTATTCTCATATAATGGAGGGGCTGAAGGAGTGAATAGGAGAAAGAGACTGTTCCTAGGGAGGAGTAGCCAAGTTCACAAAATGATGAGGACCAGAGAGGATAAAATTGTCTGGCAACGGTGCCTGCCTACATACCATTGCAGCATATGACAATGACCATTGTTACAAAAACGATGTAAAAAAACAAAAGATATCAATATTTTTTTTTTAAAGAAAAACAGTCTCATATATTAAGGAACCTTTCAAGTTAACCAAGCATTTGGTATTGTCTTTTAAGATGAACATTCTTCTAAGAGTAATACATTAAATCATGAAGTCTTTTTATAATTACATCATTTCATATAATGGGTAGTGGATAAAGTATGGTTCTTTAAAAATTATTTTTAATTATTTTTCCAAGGTTACATGACACGTGATTCATGTTCTCTCCCTTCCCTTTTCCCTTCCCTTTCCCAAAGCTGAGAAGCAATTCCACATGTTTTATCATAGAGTATGGTTCTTAAGTTAGGAAAATTTGGGTTCAAACCCTTCTTCAGAAACATTAGCTATGAAACTCTAACTCAGTAAACTCTCTGAGACATCATCTGTAAAATGGGTATAATAATACCTGTGGTACTTACCTTGCAAGCTTCTTATAAGGATTAAGTGACACAATGTAAGTGAAATATTGAGCAAATATTAAAGAGTTATGTGGCTGTCATTTATTTCTCCTAGGGCAGAAGAAATGGGCAAATGAAATGAGGAGTTGGAAATGAGAGGAGGTTGAAAGGGAATATGTCATAGGAAAGGAAAGTAAGGGGCACCAAAAAAAAAAAAACTTCTACTCCACAATTAGCTATTTGACCTTGGACAAATCATTTAAATTCTCTGGACTTCATTTTCCTTATCTATAAAAAGAAATGGACTGGATTCAAAGAGAGTTTTCCAAATTGTGTTCTATGGAATGCTGGTGTTCTGGGGGAATGTGAAAAGGGGTTCTGTGAGAATGTTTTTATTCTAGCAATATTTTCTCCTCCAAAATAATAAATTAGGTATGTCAACATAATTATGATGTATGGCAATTTTCAATGTGAAAATAGTCTAAATATATAGTTTTCTCCAGTTTTCCTGGATTGCTTTTATCAAGGGAATATTTTGTACTCCCAGCTCCTGATTCCTATCTTTCTAGCTCAGTACTAAAAATTATAGGTTCTGTCAGGTTTTATGCCAAAAACTTGGCCAAATTAGTCATGAAAATATTAGATTAGATGATCCCTAAAGTCTCTTCTAGCTCCGTAATTTGATTAACCAAAATAACCAGTTACCTGACCTGTGATAAGGAAAGGAGAGAAATGGGTGCAAACAGGCAAGAGAAAGGATTTTTCACAGAGATCGGCATATTGGACTTAGTGCATACCATGGAACAGTATAGACTGTGTTCTGGAATACAGGGAGGGGGAAGTTAGAAAAGGGGACACAGAGAGATGCCAGGGGCTTTTTTGTTTCCTATTTCTGGGAGAGCCTGAAGTGATAAGTTCCTCCTAAGTGGGATCTCTAGCAAGTGAAGGGGGTTTTGTTTCCTATCCGCTTGAAGCCAAAGCCACCAGCTCTGGTATCCTGTTTGAAGACATCAGTCATACTTTGCCATCTATTCGTGTTCCAGCCTCCAGAGAGATTGTTTCCAGCTGCTCTGAGCTCTGTGTCTGGCCAGCCAGTGAGGGAAGACCAGAAGACCTACAGCCATCTTGGGTCTAACTGGCCAGAATTGAACCCTGAGATAAAGGGTCAGCCTACCTGATCTAAAGAACTATATACCTTACTAAAACTTATTTGGGAGGATTTTAGTCAGGTAGTTACATAGATGGGGACTCTTAGACAGTCAGTGAAGGGGTCTAAGGAGCTAGAAGAAATGAAGATATCCCTTTGCAGAGACCGTAGAAAGGGGGAGGTATAGCTAGAATTTCTTAGAACAGGGCATCCTTTTCCCTAATCTTCCCATTCTCCTTATCATGGTTAAAATAAAACCTTGTCCTTGTTTTTTAAACCAGTCTGGAGTCATATAAGCTCACTGGGCCCATGGATAGGCCTGTATCCTCACAGTGGGTATCAAATAGCCATCAATCCTTGATGTCTCACTTCTACCAAAACAACCATTCACAGATATTTATGACATTTCAACCACAAACCAAAATCACAACTAAGGTGTAGCAGTCAGAGCTTTGAATTAGGGTACTGAAATCTAGGAGGCACTGACAATATTTTTACTCCTTCAGCAATGTAGAAAGCTGAGATTTGCACCTATTTGGCATGAATGATTTGTTAACATAGGAAACCTCCACATAACATTTTTCCTATCTCTATTGACTTCAGATAGACTGGAACAAAAAAAAAAAACATATACACACTCATATCTAGTAGGTCATTTATGTTATAAGATCATGAAGATTAGTAAAGAATTTATATGAGATTTTCCCTGGCCTTGCTTTGGCCACTAGTCTTCCAGTGACCTCCACAGTAGTGGACTAGAAGACAACAGCATTTGTTAAATGTGCCAGGCACCATACACAAGCAAAAAAGAATCCATTCCCTGCACTCATGAGCTTACATTCTAATGGAGGATTGAAAAGAAAGATGAAAAGTGGAAGGGGTAGAAGACAGGGAGAGAGGCAAGGAGTGAGTGAGGGAGAAAAGGCTGTTCCAGGGTGACCAGACTTCAGGGTTGGAGGGATGTTCCACAATGAAGAGGAAGCTGAGGCAGGATGAAAACTCAGAAGCAGAGCAGGGAGAAGAATAAAGGATGACTGTCCGACGTCTTTCCTTAAAATAGAAGGACCAAAGGGAACCCATCAATAGGAGGAGGGGGCCACAGATATTCCAGAGAAGTTTGGTCAAGTTCAAAGAGTCAGAAGTGAGGCCAGGAGAAGAAAGTGGTCTGAAGGGTCTACCCAGACCCAAATGAATTTTATCTTAAAACACTGATTGAAGGACGTGTTCCTTGTAACTTGCTCCAGTCAACAACATTGTTATTTACTAGACTGGAGACAAGAGATTAGGTACAGTTCGATCTGTCCAGTGATGGAACAGCATTGAGAGATGTCTTACCCCATCCAATTCCCTCTCTCAGTTGCACTCCAACAATTTTGCTTTCTCCCTCTCCTTCCTCCTCTCCCCACCAAAATAAAATAAAATAAAATAAAAGCAAATGAAGGAAATGACTCTACTTCATTCACTGGGAGATTGTTCTTTGCCTCAATCTCAGTGGTTTCCTATTTAGATGAAAAAGTTCTGATTTTTTTCACCAGAAAAAAAAAAAATGTGTCTTCAATTTAGATGTTTTAGTGAGGCTGGGATTCCTTTCCTAATCAGCAGGGTTTTAGCATAGTTGACATACTAAGCATATGTGTATATGAACTGTTGGGTTTTTTTTTTTTTAGTTCCTGCCTAAATTTTAGCTGATCAATTATGCTAGTGATTAGCTCAGTCTGTAATTGAGTTCCAGAGAACAATGCTAACATCAACATAAACTTGGCTGAGCCTTGCTGACATTCTTGAAATCCTTCCTGTGCCAAGGAAAGGTTTGTGAGAAACAGTGACATCTGCAAACTCGTTGCTTCCTGCACAGCAAAAAAATATTTCAGGAATATGTATTTTTCCCCAGTGGAACTTGGGATTTTTTTTTTAGTTCAGTTCCCATCACTAGGCTAGTTTAGAAGTAAATGCATGGCAAGATAAACCAAGTTCATTTACGTAGCTCATTATAGGTCTCTGTTTGGAGCCTGGTTTATTTGGTTATGGGTTAGTGTCCATCAACAGCATAAAAGAGAATTTTCATTTGCGATCAGGAGAGGAAAAAGCTATTAATTTAGCCAGGTTCTTTGCAATGAGTCGAGTGAGTGGTTACAACAGTAATACCAGACCTGATGAAAACAATAAAGGTTAGACTGAATTTGATGTAAAGGTTAATTCATAAATCAAAGGGAAATGTCAAAATGCCTTTTAACATTGATTGAGATGTAATTTGGGGTGGCTGCCGATGTGTTTGTTACAGACATTCCTCAAACCACTCAATCCAGCTTAACAATAAAGTCTATATAACTTTAAAGAAACTATGTCATTTGTTTGTTTATATATATATGTATATACATATATATATATAATCATATTAAGATTGATCACCTCTCCAGTGGCTTTCCATCTTTTCAAGCTTTCAGAAAGTAATGAATATTTATTACTTAAACATGCCAGTAGAAATTCCATAGGAAGATAGCTTTTAAAAACATTATCATGACTGCCTTGAATATATCATTAGCATGTTTTCAACACCAGAAGACAAGCAATTTCCCACTTGACTCAACTTTTTGACCCCCAAAGGCATTACCTCATCTGTAGAGTTTTCTCAGGCAAAGCAAAGCAAATTGTTGAGAAGTAAAGAAAGACCATTTGAAGACTTATATGAACTGATGCAGAGAGAAGTAAGCAGATCCTGAAAAACAATATACAACTATGTAAATAGAAACAACAACAGTGACAAATACTGTATAAATGTAATGAGGAAACCTGACTGGAGAAAAATCTACAAAATGTTCTGTCTTCTCCTCTGCAAATGTGGGGGACTCTGGGTAGGAAATGTTGCATTTACTGTCAGGTATAATTGCTTTTTGGAAGGTTCAAAACATTTTTAATGAGAGAGAAAGACACTAACATCTCCTCACTCTATCCTGCACATTTCATTGTTAGAAATCTCTGGGGCCTACAGTTTTAGAAGAGAAGATGCCATTCATACCCCTTGATGGCAGGACCCCTGCTCATTGCTCTTCCTCCGAAGCTCCTGTTTCCACATGATTCTGTGTTAAGAGTAAATACACCATTTTATACATATATATATATAATAAATACAAGAAGAAGGGCCCATGCCTCCAGGAAGTGGTTTCCAAGAGTCTGGATCTCTGAAAGAGCCAGATAGTGGTGAAGATATAAACCTTGATCCATGGGCAGGGAGAGTGGAGAGAAAGGATATTAGAGAAAAAGTAGGATCTAGGGAAAAGTTGGGGGAGAATCTAATGAACTAGAAACACCCCACTTTGGAGAGACTTGCTACTTTGCCCTCTTTTTGTACTGTTGATTGTTGAACTACATTTGCCTCCTCTATTTTTCTTTAATGTTTATTACAAGGGATAGCTTATTGAATGGCAGCCAGAGATATATTCCCAAACAAAAAAATATATATTACTAAAATGAGATTTTAAATATATAATATATGCATATATAATATACAGAGTGTATGTAACTATATATGAAGGTGTGGTTGATGTGTGTGTGTGTGTGTGTGTGTAAGTATATTTTATACCCTTCATCCCCAAACTCTGCAGGGGAAGAAAGGACATTATCTTGATTCTTCTCTGGTTCAAATTTAGTTTGTAGCAAGCATTTCCAGAAATATTGGGGTTGGGATTAAAAATGATTGGGGGAGACAGAAGGAAAAAATCAATGTTGATGCTAACATATGTGTGTGTGTGTGTGTGTGTGTGTGTGTGTGTATTTCTTAATTTCTCTCTGTAACCTCTGGATGAGGCAAAATAAAATACATTTGCAGGTCAGCTTTAAGGAACCTAAGGCTTATTTTAAAACATTAGATCACTCAGTTCCTTGGGTATCTGTCCATATTTCATTCAGAGCAGGATTCATGTAGAAGGCATGACCTTCTACATGGGAGCAAACCATTTTCTCTCAGAAGATAATGTCAAACAGGGCTGGAAGATCAGTGCTTCCCAACCTTCATACTTACTGCTGCTCTTGCTGATTAACTGACCTCCTGGACTTTGGATTCTTCTGCTGATCCATGGTGTTTGATAAACTCTTCTGATAGTCTCTGGCTTCCTATACTCAAAATCTCATTGGCCTAACTAACCAAAAGCATTTATCTGATGCTCCCGATCCTTATTGCTTCTTTGCTACTCAATGTCTTAACTTGCTCAGCTTGTAGATTCATCAGATACCTCCTGCTTTCCTGAAGTGGTTCACTCAAGGACCCCATCTTATCATAGTCCCCCTATTCCTAGCTTGATTCAGTTTCTGCTCATGCCTAGACATGACTTCATGTAGAAACCACCTAAATTATTTTTATGACTTTATGCTTTTTTTTACACATTGAACTAAAAATATCAACCTGCTTAAAAGGTCAGCTTGAAATGATTAACCACCGGTGAGTTAGAAAATGTGTGATCTTGTAAAGATTTCCAGTAACCAAATAAAATTTATTTTCCCCAGGTTTTTAGGATTATATCTTCTGAAAATAGGGGCAGCCAGGTAGATGGCATGCTGGGCCTAAAGTTATAAAGATCTGAGTTCAAATCCAGATTTACTAGCCGTTTTGAGAATTTACTATTCTGAACCTCTAATTCTTTTGAAGTTTCAACCTAACCCCACCTGATTAAGTTAAGAACAAGGCCTGAGGCTTATCTGTGTAACAGGCAAACATGAGCACTCTGGGAAGATGCCAGATTTGTGTCTCTCTGATACTCTGAAATCACTTGCCTCTTGTCCCATGTGACTCCAAGCATCCTGAAGACTGGCCTCTGACCCAGTGTGAAGTCAAGCCTGGCCAATCAGAGAGACTTGAGGAAATTGACATCACAGAATATGTAAATTTCAGGTCCAGGGAAGGAAGGGTTCTTTCTGACCCAGGAGTCACAGTGTGAGGAGGGACATCTATAGTGGGAACACACAGCAATGTTGGCTAGGTGAGGAGGCTTGTGAAAGGAACAGACAACTTTTCTTTTTCTGATCCACTTTTAAAATTATTCAATAAACAATTATAAATTAAAATACAGGCTCTAGAGAATTTTAATCTTAATGCTGTGTGATCTTGGGCAAGTCACTAAACCCTGTTTGCCTTAGTTTTCTCATCTGTAAAATGAGTCTGAGAAGGAAATGGCAAAACACTTCTATATCCTCACCAAGAAAACCCCAAATGGGGTCATGAAGAGTCAGACACTATTGAACAACAACTTCCTAAAATGGAAAAAAAAAATGTAGTTTCATTTGGCATCCATGCCATCTCCATTATCACAGTAATTGATCTCCTTGACCTACATGCCAGCTGGCAAGAGGGAGGTGACAAGGGAAGAAAGAGTAGGTCTGCAGTTGTACAGGAACTGACAAGGATCTGCCTTCAGTAGACTCTCCCCAAAGATTACATTCTGATGGATGAAAGATTCAGATCTGCATGTGGATTTACATCTCACTTAACAACAAATCATTTTGATTCTTTTTTTAACTCTCAGCCACTCCCTCTGCCCTCACCACTCCTTGGCTCATCTTCCTGTCCCTGTTGTGTAAATGCAAGCCTGTCTCAGGGATCTATCCTTAGCCTTCTTCCTCTGACACTGTTTTCGTGATCCTGTAAACATTCCTTCTAGCAAGGCTTGGAATGGCTGCCCTGTGATGGAGTTTGAGTTGCTAAAGGCCTTAGGGGTTGATTTTCTTTCTGGCTTGGGAAGAGAAAAAAGCTGATATGAAATTGGGACTGAAGGGAGTTGTTAATTTTATCTTAGGACTTCAATTAGGTGACCAAAGTATTGATGAAAAAAACAGGCACAAAGGAATGAGTAGTCTTTATTCACTTCTCCTGTCTTCAGATGAATGGGACTGGCATGTTCTTTTATTCCCTATAGACTGGATCAGATCAATCTAATACTACTTCTTATAAACCACTATGAGTGACTCTATGTTCTTTATGTCCTTGTGTACTTTCACTAGTGGTATGAGGGCCTAGAATAGCTCTGGATGCCCCAATGGAAGAGAATTAGTGACCTTTAGTGTAAGACTAGGATCCCATTCCCCAGCCAATTCCTTTACTAATCACCATACAATGAAATCATATTAAAGGGCTTTTTTTTTTAATTAAAGAAGCATTAAACCAATTTGAGATTAAATAACTTAATCCTACTCCCTCACCCCCAGCCCTATTCTTGGCTTTAGAATTTCTAAATGGGGCTAGATTCTAACCTCCTAACCCTGGAATATCCAGCCTTCTCAACCTACTATGGTCAAAGTTGCTAGTGTGTTCATTTGAAAAATTTTTGTTGATAGTTTTAAATATGTACTGCTTATTATTCTTAGGAAAGGCCCTTCTATTCTTGTACTTTCTAGTGTTTTCAATAGGAATGAGTGTTGTATTTTGTCAAAGGCTTATTCTGCATCTATTGAGATAATCATGTGATTTTTGTTGGTTTGCTTGTTGATATGGTCAATTATGTGGATGGTTTTCCTATTAGTGAACCATCCTTGCATCTTGGTCATAGTGAATAACCCCCGTGATCACTTGCTGTAGTCTTTTGGCTACTATTTTATTTAAGATTTTTGCATTAGGAGATTGGTCTGTAGTTTTCTTTCTCTGTTTTTGATCTGCCTGGCTTTGGAATCAGTATTATATTTCTGTTATAAGATGAATTTGGTAAGACTCTTTCTTTGCTTATTTTGTCAAATAGTTTGTATGATATTGGGATTAGTTGTTCTTTGAATGTTTGACAGAATTCACTTGTGAATCCATCAGGCCCTGGGGATTTTTTCTCAGGTAGTTCCTTGATGGTTTGTTCAATTTTTTTTTCTGAGATGGATTATTTAAATATTCTATCTCCTCTTTTGTTAATCTAGGCAATTTATATATTTTTTGTAAATATTCATTAATTTCACCTAGATTGTCATATTTAATGCCATATAATTGGACAAAATAGTTCTTAATAATTACCTTAATTTCCTCTTCATTAGAGGTGAGGTCTCCCTTTTCATCTTTTATACCGTTAATTTGATTTTCTTTTTTCTTTTTTTATTAGATTAACCAGTACTTTATTTTATTTTCATTTGAAAAATTCTAAAAGAACTGAGATAGAACAGAATTTAAAGTGACTTGAGCAAGGACAGGAAGCTGTCTTGTTTGGTCAGTATGTTGAAGTAGTGTACAAGAGGTCACATAAGCAAACCCTCCATTTCATGAGCTTTGACTTAAAATGACTTACTTTTATTGTCCTGTAGCTGTTTGTACCTCTAACATTCATGAGGAGACACACACACACACACACACACACACACACACACACACACAGAGGTACAGAGAAACAAGGAAGAGATGAGAAAGATGAGAGAAGAGAGAGAGAGAGAGAGAGAGAGAGAGAGAGAGAGAGAGAGAGAGAGAGAGAGAGAGAGTTAAATAAGAACATAGTGTAGAAAGAACAACAAACTGGAAATTGGAATACCTAGATTCAAATCTCCACCTCATAAGACTGAAAAAGAAGCAGCATGATATAGAGAATGAGAATTGAAAACTGGACTTAGTTATACAAGCAACTTACTTTTCTGAGTCTTAATTTACTAATCTTAAAAAAAAAGACACAACAATCATTGTATTGCTTACATCAGAGGGATGTAAGTGACAAATGAAAAAGGGATGTGGTGACAAATGAAAAGGAGATAGGACAATGTAAAGCATCCCCCAAACCCCAAATAAGTGATTTATTAGAGGAGAGGTCTAGAATGGGAATGGCTGAATAAATTGTGACATGTAATGGTAACAGAATACTATTGTGCTCTAAGAAATGACAAACTGGATAATTACAGGAAGAACTGGAAAGAACTCTATGAACTGAAGCAGAATGAAATAAGCCGAACTAGAAAAACACTGTAAACAGGAATAGCCATATTGTGGGATGATCAACCGTAAAAGATAGCTATTCTCAGCAATACAATGATCCAGGAAAATTTTGAAGGCTTATGACAAAGAATGCTCTCCATCTCTGGAGGAAGAACTACTGAAGTAGGAATGCAGATAAAAGCATATGATTTTTCACTTTAGTTTATTTGAGTTTTTATTTTGGAGTTTTGGTTTTATATGAGTATTCTCTTAAAAAATGAATGTGGAAATACGTTTTGCATGATGATAGTACGTCATGCAAAACCTATTTCCAGTTGATAGTACAACCCAGATCAAATTGCTTACCATCTCTGAGAGAGGGCAGGGAAGAGAGAAAGGGAGACAATTTGGATCATTTAACTTGGAAAAATTTATGTAGAGAGTTATCATTACATGTAATTAGTAAAATAAAATATTATAACCAAAAAGAAATGATTTGTTATCATTATTATACAGTCGAAGTTTTAAAAATGGTCCAGACCAAGTCATAGACATAGAGTATGAGCTGGTTAATATAGGTGCGCCATCCCATTTCTGTATCCCCTCATAAAAATTTCTCTTATTGTCCTTGACACTTGCTCAAAATTCTCATTTTATCCTTCTTTGTTTTGATACACTAAAAGTTAATCTTGAAAAGCAAATGTAACCCAATACACATCATACACTAGCACATAATAGCTCTCAGCATTATTTCCCTAGCAAAGAGTAGAAATGGGACATGAAGCAGGCAAGTGTTGCTAAGTAATATTTATCTTCAGAGCATGAATTCCAACTCCCACTCCCTTCCAAGGAAAACTGCAGAGACAAATAGGTTGCACAGTGGATAGAGCCCTGAGTCTGGAATCAGGAAGACAAGTATAAATGCAACTTTCAGATGCTTCCTGTGTGATCTGGCAAAGTCACTTCACCTCTGTTTCAGTTACATCAAATGTAATAGCTAGGTGACTTAGTGGAAAGAGTGCCAAGTCTGGAATTGGGAAGATCTGGGTTCAAATCTGAACTGAGATATTTCCTAGCTATTTGACCCTGGGAAAGTCATAACCCCAAATTGCCTAGCTTTCGCCTTCTATGTTAAAATTGTTACAAAAACAGAAAATAATTGCTGTTAAAAAAATAAAAGTAAACATGATTATTTTAAAAATCAGAAAAGATGATTGGAAGTATTAAGCACAATTTCTGATACATAATAGGTATTTAATAAATGCTGTTTTCTTCCTTCCCCTCCCACACCATCTGCTTTTTAAACTTGAACTTTCAATGTGATAGAGGAAGGAAAGAGGGAGAAGTTTGGAACTCGGATGGTCCAAGAGATCTAAGAAGATGAGCTGATCTCTAAAATTCCTTCCAGCTCTCATATTCTGAAACTGATGATAAACATTCTGTGTTTCTTCTCTGTGAAATTTCAAAATTCACTCTCTCAAACATTAAATTAGGAGGCTGATTTAGGCAATGATTTAGTCCCCGAGTCCTCGTTGGGTACGGGCAATCTTTTTTTAACTCATTCATCCTCCAAAAGCATACCCAGCCTCTATCTTAGGAAGACCTGGGTTTAGATCCTTTCTTTGACACATACTGGCTATGTGACCTTAGACAAGTCACTTAAAACTTCCCACTACTCTAGGCTGTAAGTTTCCATGAAGGTGCTGACCTGCATTGCAAGAATTTAAGTTCTCTGTATCAGAGAAAATGCAGATTAATTCCCAATCTGAAAAGGCATCATGTACAAGTGAGATGATAGTAATGGAGTTGCCATTTTGTTGGATAGCATCTTTCAATATCGTTCCAGTTCAGGTCCTATAATAACCATTAAGCGTCTCCTGACCACCACCTCCATCTCTCAGTGATCTCCCTTTCTGCTGACCACCTCCAGAACTTCTAGCCTATAACACAGGGTCTAGCTAGGATTATTTTTTTAAAAACCTTACTTTCAATCTTAGAATTGATACTAAGTATTGTTTCCAAGGCAGAAGATCAATAAAGACTAAGTGATTGGAATTAAGTGACTTGTCCAAGGTCACACAGCTAGGAATTATCTGAGGCTAGATTTGAACCCAGGACTTTCCCAGGGTCTCTTGGCCTGGCTTTCAATCCACTAAGCCACATAGCTACCTCAAGTCTATCCAGTCCTATTAAAAAAAAAAAACCTATCTTTCTTGTTAAAATCATCACCTTGCACTGCTCTAAGGCAGAAGAGTGGTAAGGGTTGGGCAATGGGGGTTAAGTGACTTTCCCAGGGTCACACAGCTCAGAAGTATCTGAGGCCAGATTTGAACCCAGGTCCTCCCATCTCCAGGTGACCTAACTGCCCCCATGTAGTAGTTTATTAATTAGGGCACCTAGGTGTTACAGTGGATAGAGTTGGGCCTGAAGTCAGGAAGATCTGAGTTTAAATCCAGCCTCGG